>NC_081347.1:5405952-5545952 GCF_029784015.1 Lycium ferocissimum
CCAATGAACAAATAAGAGTGGTAAAAAACATTTCTTTTTCTGAATCTGAACTTTGAATCAGTTTCAGGAAGCTCAATAAGGTCAGCCAATTTACTTCGCTGTGTTTATTCAACTCCAATTTATCACACTTAGTAAGCTAAATCTTTGTTCTGTCAACCCGATTTCCGGCAGAATAAATTTGAAGTTGAAGCGGGAACCTTCAAGTTTTCCATTTTAGCAAGAGGTGATTTTTGGGGTCTGTTTAGGTGAATATTGGAAATTTGAACTTATTGAATTGGAATAAAGCTATGAACTTATTGAAATGAGAATAAAACTAAGGGTTTACTTTGGAATGGGTTGGAACGGGTTATGGGTTTTTTTAAGTAGTGGGTTGGGTTTTTTAATTAAAGGCTGCCACGTGTCCAGTCCGTTAGAATACAACAACAACAACAACAACATGCCCAGTATAATCCCACCAGGTGGGGTTTGGGGAGGGTAGAGGGTACGGAGACCTTACCTCAACCTTTTGACGGGTAGAGTCCGTTAGAATGAGGGGTATATTTAGAACTTTGATGGACGGCAGGGGTATAAATGACCAAAAAGTATACCGGGGGATAAAGTTCAACAATAAAACAAATTAGAGGGTATATTTGACCCTTTCCGTAAAAAAAACCCATCATGTTTAGGGTGTAAGTTTGAGGGGTTTTCTTGAGCCAAAAAAATAGGCTGGGGGTATTTTAGACTAATAGGTGGAGGGAGGGTATTAATGAGCCATTTTCCATACGTTAGGGGTATTTTTGGCCCTCTTCTGTAATATGAATGATGAGGAAGTTTACTTTATCATCAAAGTTTATGTAAAGGAGCAATGTTTTTTCATAAGGTAAATAAGTTTGGTAATAGCGGGAAAATTTTCAGTATACAAGCAGCTTTCCAGAAAGTAGAGATACACAGGAGCAATGTGTCTCACTTCTAAAAAAGAAAAAGATAGTCATCCTTGCATCAACGCTCTCAAAATCTCATAGCTTATTGAATAACTAGCATATAATGTCCTCTAAAATGATCTTCTCATGATCCTCTTGGAGCTAAGTTTGGGGATTCTTTATGGTAGAACTAAGTGCAAGAGTTTGTTCGGATAGAAGGCTAGTAGGTAGTCTCGCTTTTTCTTTCGCACTAGTAGTTGTAGTTTTGCTTTGTCGTTTATTTCCCTTTGATTTCTGCTTATATTTGTTGGGTCTTGTCTTTCCAGGCTGTTTTATCATGACTTCTTCGCTCTTGTTATTTCTCATTTTCGCATTGCTTTGATATGCTTGTTTATCTGACCCTTTTGCATTGTTTTCCCTTATTTTCTTGTGAGCCGAGAGTCTTTCGGAGACAGCCTTCCTACCTTCCAAGGTGGGAGTAAGGTCTGCATACCCTTTACCCTCCCTAGACCCCACATTGCGGGATCCCACTGGGTATGATGACGATGATGATGTTGTTATTGTTGTAGATTATCCTCGATTGGTTAAAGGGTGTTTCGAACTTTGAATTTTACTGTTGCCTTTTGGTTGTCGGGGATACTTTCTCCGGTCCCTAATTATAATTTTCACGTTTCGTCTTTCACTTGGAAAACACATGTTTAACTCATAAGAGTGAGTTAATGGACTTATAAAAAAAGAAATAGAGAAGAGGCAATTAAAGGCGGAGAAGGGAAATCCGAGAAGGAAATGAAGAGCTTCTTTTTAAAAGTAAGTAACGAAGAGGGATATTAAGCATCAGAAATGGGTCTATTAGTGGTTTCCATTTTCTGAAGGTGCAACCTACATATGAACGTGTCAAGGGAACCAAACTTATCTCCGTACAACTTTTAGTGACTTCAGTATTTATCTGATTTTAAAAAAAGAGACTTCAATATGTTAGTCCATATCTGAGAAATATGAGTATTTTAACTTTACAAATGTATGAAGTTCTAAATTATTTCAGCTGTAATTAAGAGGAAAGCTTGAATTGTACCCTTTCTGTTCCAAAAATACATGACCCAACTTGAGTTTTATACTTTTCTGTTCTGGAGATGCACAGCTCACATTGATTTTTTGGAGATTACGAGTAGACTGTTTAGACAATTAGAGAGCTATTTCGAGTAATAATGATTAGAAATGAAAAAATGGAATAGTTACCTAGTTAGATGTTGCATAAAGTTTGGAACAATATGAATTAGTACTAGTTTATATTTTTTGAATCTTGGAGGGAGGTAAATGTGTCATTTAAGAATATCAGTCATGCTTTGGACCGAGGGAGTAATTTGGGTTTGAGTAAAAATACAACTAACAAGATTCAACTATGAGGAGTGAAAACAAGAGCATGAATCCTTCTGGGTCTTTGTTTTGGGCTTGCATTCCCCAGGGATTTTCTTTGTAATAAGTTAATTACCTTTAAGATGTGGCAAATTTCACCTAAAAAAGATAAAGCACTACCAGATACTTTAATTGGTAGAATTCTGTAATGACTTATTTGCTAAATTATGTTTTAAGCTCAAAATTTTGGTAGCAGTGGCTCTTTTGGTTTAGATTATTGAACCAAGTATGCGGTCTTTCAATTAAATTTTTTATAGTTGTCTGGTTGTGCATTGAATACTTCTGGTTCTTCCTGGGTGTCTTTGCAGACATCTTATGTCTACTCCTTTCTCGTTTATATACAAAATTTCTTTTTGTTGGTCAATCAAGGACGCATATTATCTTCCTTTTCTTTTTTGTTGACTTGTCTTTTTCTTCGTCAACAGACTCAATCCTTTTTCCTGACGTGCCAATTGCATTGCGGTTATCTAGCCATCTTCTGCTTGGAGTTGTGAGAATATATTCTCGAAAGGTGGGTTACCTATTCGATGATTGCAGTGAGGCTTTGCTAAAAGTCAAGCAAGCTTTTCGCTCCACTGCTGTGGATTTACCACCTGAAGAATCTAAGGCTCCATATCACTCAATCACCTTGCCAGAGACTTTTGAACTTGATGACTTTGAATTGCCAGACAATGACATTTTTCAGGGGTCGGTTCCAATCTATCTTTTTTCTCTTTACTATAATGTTTGCTTGCTGCATATTATTGCTTTTACGAGAATACAACATAATATGGTTGCTGGCTGAGGGTGTTGGTCAAATCTTTTCTAAATGAGAATATAGGGGTGGAATAATTCCTCGTGTTGTAAATAGCAGGGATGTCTGAAGTACTTATCTTTCTTTTCTACTCGTCCTGTAACATCAATTAGTCTTATTTTCTGGTAAGGTTGTGTCGTTATAGTCCCAGTTGGGGCTCACTATTCCTCAAGTTTTCCTACTAAACCCAATGTCAATTCTGCAGTAATGTGGACCATCATATTAGTTCAAGGGAGCAGATCACACTACAAGATAACATGGAGGGCGTGGTTTACTCAACTTCTAAGTTTGGATTGGATGGTAATTATTACTTCAGATATCTGTTTGCTAGATTTGTTATGACACGGATACTCACATGTTGCATGGTGATTTTTGCTCAGAGAGATTTGGGGATGGTGACACTTCTGGTTTAGACCTTGATGAGGTAAGATCATATTATTATTTGGCCCTTTTGCTTCGTGTGTCTCATTTACCCTTTAGATTCTATATACCTCTCTCTCTCTCTCTCTCTTTTTTTTTTTTTTTTTTTTTTTTTTTGGGGGGGGGGGGCCCGGGGGGGGGGGTGGTTGCTGGACTGAACTGAGATCCTAACTTTTCGGCAATATTATTATCGAAGCTGCTTAGATTTGAGTAATCTCCAAAAGAGACCGAATTATGTAGTCCTAGATATGAGCGGGAAGTAGGAAGGTAATTGATTTAGGTGAACTAGGACAAGACTTTATCCAGTTTTACAATTGGAAGCGCCTCTTTACTGAACATGATATACAGATATAGAGTCTTTTTTCCCTATACTGTCGTTTGAAAATGGAATGCTTCCAACTGTTGCTGCTTCTTTTTTTTTTATTATTTAATTTTACCTGCATGTTTGTCTTAGCTGAAACTACTTATGCTCTGCAGCAACCTCTCTATCTTGTTTTGTAATTTTTTGAGTTCCTTGAATTTCTGTTTTAGAGTCTAGTGCTAGAGATAAAATGGTATTATTGTGAAACGAAATCTATAGGAAGTAGAAGGTGCATTCTAGGAAATGGAGGACCTACAAGCCCCAAGCCCCAAAGGGATAAGGAGCAGAGCAATTGAAGGTGTGGAAAATGATTTTTACAGAGCACGGAATGTCACTTTTTTTTTTTTTTGGTTTTGTTATTTTGTTTTTGTTTTGGGGAAAGGTAACAGATCTCATATATAAGAACTAGACCTCAGCTCAAAGGCTGTGCTGAGGAAAACAGGAACATAGTTACAAGACACCCAAACACTGACGGTAACCAAAAAGGTTTCGCATGGAAAGTCACCCCTTTGGCTATCTTGTGGTTACCATTCGGGGAAATGAACATGGTTGTTTCTTGGGGGAAATAACTTTTGTAAACATAAAAACCGGTCTTTCGTTTAATGTTTGGTACACCCATGAGGTTTCTATTAGTATAGATGATTGGGGCGTTGTCTGCTTTACAAGTTTTAAACGGGTGAAGTTCTCCTAAGTTTCTCAAGTGTTTATTACTTCTAAAAGAAACTTCCTCAAGTGTTTTATTTATCTTCTATGGTGCCCGAACATGTGAGTTTTGTGCAATATTGGATAGATTAACTGCAGCTTCTTCAATTTAGTTTTTTCTCCATGCATGTGCATGTGTCTCAATGTTTTTTCTATTCCTTTTCTAATTCTTTCCCCTTCCTTTTCTTTTTATTGGTTCAGCCTTTTATATTAATTTTCTTGTGCGAAGTATCTTTTTTGGTCTTGAGCACTTCGCCTTACAGGACAGAAATAGACAACTAAAAGGAGCATTTCTGTACGAGGATATACATAATTCTTTCTAGGATCTCAAGAGAAGAATCATCGGTCATGATCTGCAATCTATCCTGTCATGAGAAACTTCCTAACTAAAATATTCATGTTCATGCTTCATGGTTGCTAATATTTTCTGCATGAATTATGTCCATTGATGCAGAAAACCTATTTCATATGGCTAGATACTGCTGGTTATATGCGTGTCTGCATGAATGTGGATTATAGTCTTCCTTTGATAAATCAATGCGTATTATAGTGTTATGTCGTTTATCTATCTTCTATTCTGATTGTTGGACCTTCTAATTGCAAACAGGAATTGTTTCTGGACAAGGTTGCTGCTGCTGGAGACGCTAGTGGGAGGTTTGACCTCAAATTACACACTGCCTCTTACAATATTCCCCTATCCCCTGTCCAAAAGAAAATTTCTGTTCACTGCCGGATATGTAATTGCAGAATGTACTGAATCATAAGTTCTTATGAGCTACATCTAAATTTAAAGTGACGATGTGGTTTTCTTCTTTTCCTGATTTTCTGTTAATGCTACCTCCCGTAATGCCCTCATTCTGTGTAACAGATTTCAGCCATTTCATACCTGATTTTAACTGCATTCTGTTTATCTAGTTAAGTTTCTAACCCCCCCTGAATTTACCGGAAAGTGGGGAGAAGAAATGTGATTTGTAGATATTACTTCGGGTGGAACTTGTCTAAAGTCCAAACCTGTTTACAACACCCTGTGATCTTATCTGCTAGATGCTCACTGTAGCTACACTTTATTAGTATCATTTTTCTTTGCAGTTAAGATTCTTTCAAATTTTTGGGTACCCTACTGTGAAGATGAATTTTGCCAAAAACTTATAGACACATGTTCATTTAAGTGATGGTTTTTTAAATTTGTGACTTCTGTCAGTGTCATGCTTTATGCTTTGTATGTGTGGTTTACTAAGTCATGTTGGGGAATACATCTAGTATTCTAGTGCTAAATGACTAGTGAATGCCAGGAGTAATAGGTCAGGTTGGATTCATGGTGTGAAATGAGTCAAGCGAATTGCGGCTTGATGTTCTTTTTTTCTTTTGAATTGCTTTTCTGACTTTCTTGATCTTGGGTTGTGTTGGGGCAGATCAAGCATCTATAATAAGTGTTTTGATTTTTGATTGTCAATCCATCAGACTGCAATTCTATACTATTGCACAGTTTAATGGTATGAATATCTGACACAAAACTTTGCTGATTCTAGTGCTGATCCTCAAGCATCTGTTGAACCAATGACACCAATAAAACAAGAAGAACACCATGAAGGGATGGCTGCAAATTCTGAGAGCATGGTAACTAGTCGATCTGTCCTTTATTCCCTACAATAGCTGGTTATCGACTATCTATTGTTGTGTCAAACATCTCATTTTATGTACCTTAACATACTTATGCTAGAATGATTCAAGGCGTTTTCTTTCATGCAGATTGATGGAGTTGATGGAGATGCTGATTTCATGGATCATGCTCCTTGTACTCCTGGGTTGGCGGAAGAACCAAACTTGTCTAACATTCAGGAAATATCCGCATGTGAGGACCATATAGGACTGGAAGATCGTCATTTGATGGAATATGCTTTAAAAGGGAATTCAGAGAATCTCTCTTGTCAAAATAACGCGAATAACGGGTGTGAACTTCTAGAAAATCAGGCGTTAACTGATGGATCGAACGCTGGACAGCCTGTAAAAGGAAATTCAGAGAATCTCTCTTGTGAAAATAATGTGAATAACGGGAGTGGACTTCTAGAAAAGCAGGCATTAACTGATAGCTCGAATGCTGACACTGTTCATTCCGTGGCTACTGAGGAGAATGGTTACCATTTAGGCAACATGTGTGACAAACAACTGGTGCCAGATGGTCAGCTGCCTCCAAGTGGAGTTGCAATTGATCCTTTGTCGTCAAGTGATCCCGCTGTAGGATCTGGACCACATTCTGCTGCTGTTCATCAGGTTAATGCAGAATCATTTGCACTAGAATGTGCAGATGAGATTGTTGCTGCATCTGATGGTCAAACAAATGACAGGAACTTGCAGTGCATGCTTTCTGGCATGGACAAGGTTGACGTATCTAGTGCTGGTGGCTTCAATGACGAGTCTCCACTTCCAAATGGAGTTAATTCCACAAGTGTTGACCATGATGTTTCTGCCTTATGTAGCATCGGCCAGCCAGTTCCTGAAGATATTTCACCGAGCACTCAGAAATCACCTGATGTAATCTCAAATAACATTGCAATTTCAGGAAACTTGGAAGCTGGTGAATCCCAAGATATAACTTGCCTAGAAACACCAAAGACCGTTGATTGTCTGGAACAAAGTGTTTTTGATGAAGGGGCCACTGGTGCGCAGGTTCATGTTCTGAGTCGATGTAATGCTGATCAACTTGATGCTTTGAAGTCTAGTTGCGAGCATGTTGTTAATCACGAGCCACCATCTAATTTTTCTGGTTTCCACCTGCCAGAAACTAAAGAGGGGGAATTACATGCTTCAGGTACTTCTGCTAGAGTCTAGGTTTGTTGGGGATAAATCTGTGTGCTGTATTGTAATATTGTTTGTGAATGTAATCTCACACTTCCGGTTGAAACATGTCATACAGCAGGTGATTCAGAACAAATCTCAAAAGAAAATCTCGTCAAAGAACCTGTTCCGTGCGAAGACAGTCGGAAAGATTCTGATGAATCAACTCATCAAGCGGATAATGTCATTCTAGAAGATCGCCACATGGAAATTATGAGCAGTTCAGCTGCTTCTGCCTTGCCAGCTCCTGAAAAGATTCTATCAATGCCAGGAGGGCTTGTTGATTTACCTCGGAGTATTTTTCCAGAGGCTACACCGGATTACTTGGCGGGGTTCAATGAGGCTGATGCTGGTAGTAAATTCATTTCAGGAAAGAAGCGCAGTTACACTGAGAGCACACTAACAGAGCAGAGTCTCAACTCAGCTGATTCTTCAAGGATGGTCCGTTCCAAAAAGTCTGCAGGATTTATTCCTGATGATGATGATTTGCTTTCTTCTATACTAGGTATGTTGGAATTCTCCTCTTGCACTTCATAGAAGGGGGAAGGGTGACTGTTTTCACCTTAATGAAAGTTTCTTTATTCTTCTTTAGAATATGGCATATATTCTCTTTTCTGATTTATGTGTTAAATTCCCACCATCCAAATTATTTGCCACAATTCTGCAAGTATAATGTTATAATATGCCTGTCAAAGTAACCTTGTAAGCTTTAAACTCAGTAAAGTATTACATAAAAGGTGTGGGAGGAAATTAACATTTTTCTTGAGTTTAGACCTTATTGGTTGTAACAATATTCATTATCATTTTAGTTGGAAGAAGATCTTCAGCGCTGAAGCTTCAGGCTACTCCTCCACCTTCAGAGATTACATCAAGCAAGCGTGCCCGATCTACTGCTCGGATGAGTGGCAGTAAAAGGAAGGTTCTTATGGATGATATCATGGTCTTGCACGGAGAGTATGTTCCGTCATTTGTATACTTTTGTTTCTGTTCATGCAAATACGTCTTCTACTTTTACCAGTTTAGATCAATAAGCCGGATGATTTGTATTTTCTTTCCTGTTGCCAAAATATAGCAGATTAAACCATACGAAAGGTATTAAAAAATGTATCTTGGGCTTTAAACAATTTATTGCAGAGTATAAAATTTCAAATGCATCCACATCAACAAGCGGACTGAGAATAGAAACTAGCATTTTCTTGGCACTGCTTTTTCAGTCTTATTATTGAATAAGATTTGCCACTATACTCTTGGATTAGCTGCTCTTTCACTACTGAATTCTTTATTGTGTGCCAGAGTTTAGGTGCTGGTCTTACTCTAATCCAATGGTCAAAGGCAGGTCTCTTTATAGGCTTGTTTTGATGTTGCAAATTTGTTGTGGCTGCCTTGTCTTATTGCTTTGTATTTTTCCCAGTCAACTTCCAATACAGAACCCTTGTTATGAATAACTTTATTTCTTAATTCTTCAGCAATCTGACAACTGTTATCATGACTTCTAGTCTAGCCACTCTGGTTCTCGTGTTATACTTGATCAGATTCAGAGGTATTGGAATATATGATATCGGTGACAGATAGAACAATCTAATACTTCCTAATGATCCTGAACAGATCCTCTAAATGAATAAGTTGGTTCTTGGTTGGATCGCAGATAACTCATTTTTTCCATCATTTCCATTTGTGCAACCAAGGTTGTGGCTTAGCGGTCGATGAAGCTGGAATAAAGACCATGGGAGACCAGGGTTCGAATCCCAGCAGAGGCAAAAAAGCTAAGTGATCTCTTCCCATCTGTGCTTACGTATTGGTGGGCAGAGTTATCCGATGCCTCTAGTAGTGGGAGGATGTAGGTGCACTGTGGAACAGTTGAGGCTTGCAAATCGAATGCCACGGTTGCCCCAAAAACATAAGAGGAAAGAGAATTGATTGTCTTTTACATTTCCCCTGAAAAAAGAGAGAAGAACTGACTGTCTTTTGTTCGTTTCTGATTCGTGTTGGCATGCCAATAGCTGGCCATTCTAGTGGCTATTCCAATGTTTGCTAGTGGTGAATTGATGTGGGATGTGAATAATGGCCAATTCAGTTAGGTTCCCTTTCAGTTGATGTCACTCCAAATAGTTAGTTTTTGTTTTATCATTTCTTCCTTATCTCCCAGTGAAATGCTTTTTCCTGATAAGTTATTTCCGATAACCTGAAAAATCGGTTTTTGTGTTTAAATAGCTCCTCTCACCTCACTCTTTAACCAACTGACAAAGCATATTTGCATTTGTGATAGTATGATAAGACAACAGTTGATGCATGCCGAGGACATACGTCGCTTAAGGAAGAAAGCTCCTTGCACACATGCTGAAATCTCAGCTATCCAGAAACAGTTGTTGGAGAATGAAATTTTCAGAGAAGCAGTATTAACTGGTGGGTTCAACATGCAAATCTACATTTTTGCTATTTGATTATCATCTTTGTTAAATCATGCAATTTTTTTTGTTTTGAATTTTATAAAAGATGATATATTGTCTATTTTTGATCCATCATAATTCATAAGCACTGATATGAGCTAGCTACACTCCAAGTTCCTTACTTCCTTGGATATTTGTTTCAAATCTAACATTTCTCTACTTGGATGTCTGTGGAACTGTTAAGCTGATGTTTGGAAATAAGTATAGTTTTCTCTGTTAAATCTTTCTATGAGAAACTTTTGGTTAGGGAGGAAGATGCAATATGATACCACAGGTGCCGAGGAAGGTGTGTTTTTTTCATCTTGGCTAGCTGCTAGATGGGTGATCTTGGCAGCGGAAAATCTTAGGAATCGGAAGGTTGTTTGTGTCGGCTGGTGATACATGTGCAAGGAGACAGGCGAGGAAGTGAATCATCTTCTTCTATATTATGTTATTACAATGAGCTTATGGTGGGATATGCTTCAGTGGTTCAGAACAGAACTGAGACAGATTTAATGTTTTGTTGGAGGAGCGGGAGGAGGAGAAGATGTAAGGCATGGAACGTGGTTCCTCTTGCGATGATGTGGGTGGTTTGGAGAGAGAAATAGGAGAGCTTTCGAGGGGGTCGAGTCGAGTTTTGGTCAGTTGAGGAGTAGCCTTCGGCTCTTGTTTTCTTTTGGTGTACCCATAAAGTTCCTAGTTGTATAGAAGAATGGGTGGATTTTGTAGAGAATCATATTTTGTAGATTCTTCACCTTCTGGTATACCCCTTGTATACGGTCTGTTTTGTAGCCATGTTTATAAATGAAATACCTTTACCCGGGAAAAAAAAAAAGAAGAAGAAGAAGAAGAAGAAAAAAACTCTATGCCTAGTGCTGTCAGATAGTTTTTTTCCAAATTACAAACAGATGTTTTTAAGCTCTTTTGCTAATTGTTTCATGTTAGGCGAAGACACATTTATTGCCTGCTAACTTTGTTTTTGGTGCTGCATAACAACAATGGCCTTTACTAGCTCATCATATTGACTGAATTTGATTCTGATTCAGGTATGTCAGTGGAATTGGCTTCTTTACATAAGCAAACGTTTGACTTGAGTACAGTCAAGGTCTCTTCTAGTGATGTAAGTCGTTCTCATGCTGAGATGGCGGTCGACCCACTGCTAGCTGCTGGGCATGCTGAAAATTCCACCTCAAATTTGCAGGAACAATATCAACAGCTAAATGTTGAGTATGCTGAAAAACCCATCGCAATTTTGGAGGAAAACCCCTTCTCAAATTTGGAGGAACAACGTCAGCAGCTAACTGCTGAGTATGCTGTAAACCCCATCACACATTTGGAGGAAAAACAAGCGACGGTGTTCATTGAACCACATGCTGAAAAAGAAAGTGGAAAGGAAGGAAGCGATGAACGGTGTGTAGCTAGAGATGATAGCATATTAGGAGCTGTTGAGGCTACTGTTCCAACTGAGAACCGGGAAGTTGATGAGCATGACCAATGTTTAAATAGTGATGCCTC
Source organism: Lycium ferocissimum (assembly GCF_029784015.1). Classification (NCBI taxonomy): domain Eukaryota; kingdom Viridiplantae; phylum Streptophyta; class Magnoliopsida; order Solanales; family Solanaceae; genus Lycium; species Lycium ferocissimum. The sequence continues at coordinate 5,417,317 of NC_081347.1, forward strand.
TCAATTGCGGCCATACACCGCCACTGATGTAGCAATGGCCAACGGCTTTCATCTTGAACCTTCAGATAATGCAGCAGAAATAGGACCTCAGGGAACTTGCCTTTCAGGTGCCAAGGCAGCTGAAGCAACAGATATTGCCTCTGCCGCTGAAGAATTATTGTCATGTCCTAGAAATGGTGGATTAGGTGGCGATGGTGATATTATAGCAGGTCTACCTCTGACAGATCCATTTAATGAGTCCGGAAGGGAAGATGCTTTTATTTTAGCGGGAATATCGTGTGGATCTCCTAATCGTGCACCGGCTGCTGAAGTTGATAAGGCTCTGGAAAATTTGAACAATGAAAACCTTGTAGTTAGTAGTGAGTGGCCAGAAAGCAGCTACTTTACTTCTGAAGCTGAAGGTGGAACTGAAAATATGGTAGGAGATGCAGTAGTGTTGGAAGCTTCCCAAGACAGTGCTACAGTTGGAATTGCAACTAATGTAGAAAATATACTGGCAGAGAATGTCAACCAGAGCTTTGCTGATAAGGTTATAGGCACTGAACAACCTAACACAGATGCTTCATATGATGAAATGAGTATGCATATGCTGGATCATTCCATAGGAGCTGGAGAATATCCATGTAAACAAGAAGATTTCTCCTACAATATGATGGGTACAGATCTCACTGATGCCAATCTGGGGGACCTTAATGTAAGTGTGCGAGCTAAGTTTTGAATGCTCTAGTCTACTGGAGTTCCTGTACTCTCTCCTCTCTCATCTATATACATGACAAATTTATTTTTATGTTTATGATATGTCGGATAGAAATTGCAGACAATTGCTTCGGCAATAATTAAGTACCTCTCTCTTTTATCCAAGCTGAATACCTATATCTCTCCGGGTCTTGACAAGGTTGCTTCTTGACCTCTATGTTGCTCTTTGTTCAGTATGGGTGGTTCTCTGGAACTCAGAAAAAGATAAGAAAGAAATGAAAGGATTACCTGTAGATCGTTACTGATAGTGTCAGGTCTCAACGTAGTAAGACCTGATTGGATAATGGACAATCTTGGCTACAAGTCGTTGGGTAACCTTTTTGGGTAATTTTTATCTAAACAATTCTAGAAAGTAGCAATATGTACGAGCGCAAATCTTGACTTAATGTAAATGAGCATGTACACTGGATGTTACCTTCTGTCTTGCGCTGTTTTGTTTTTCCAAGCTGCTAGATTCTTTGTCAGCTGATTGCTTTTGTTGAAATGGGCTTGAAATGATGATGCTTTTCTTTTCTTTGATGAGAGATTTACTTTGATATGTGCTCTGCTGATTTGTGCTTTCCCCATTGGTTGTATTTTCGGCAGGATCTAGATTATTCAGCTGCTGGAAATGATACAGGTTTGTTTTCCCTCATCTGCAACCTTTGTAAGACTTGAAAACTCCCGATTGCCTTAAAGAAAGAAAAATAAACAATTTCAAAATGGAATAGGATGAGAATATTTTCGAATTTGCAGTAACAGTAACAGTAGGCATGTTTGATTAAGATGGATTTATCTGTCCTTGCTTGTTTCAGAACCTTGTATCTGAATTTTCCGATGTTAAATGTAAATTCGATGATGGCTTGCCAAATCTGCATTCAGTTTGATGTTATTTGTTGTAAAATGGTTTGGCAAGGTCTCTCCTGAAGATAAAATGGATGAATGTTGTGACACTTCTATTTGTCCCTGTCTGATTTGACATGTGGAGAAATAAGAGACACAAGTAGAAGAGTTTGAGAAAATGTGTGAAGACTAGTGTCTTGGCCCGGAATCTTTTTATTAGAGCAATTCACAGTTGTATATTGTATTTGTGGGAGATAAGAGACTTATTGCTATATTTCATCTAAGATTAGTATTACCTATCTAACAAAATGATCAGTGTTTCTTTGGGTGTTTTTGTAATTTGTCTCAAAGGTCTTGTGATTCCGTGTACTTAGCTTTGGTGTAACAATGTTCGTTGGTATCTAGGGTTTCTGAACTTCGATGATGATGATGAAGAAGCTGAAGCAGCAGATGATTATGTACCTGATGCTGATGTCACCCGTATCACTGAAAACATTGGATGGTCTTCTCGTACTAGGTGTGCGGCTTGTCCTTTGTTTCCTGTTATTCTACTATTTTAATTCCAGGGCAGCGCAAACTGAGTAACATTTTATACAAGTTTACCCTCCTTGCCTGCCTTCTTTTTCCTATGGTTCAGTGTTATATACGTGGTGGTTCATACATTGGTTTCTCATTAATGTAACGATGGTAAAAGTAGAAACACACTAAGCTCAATATTTTCACAACAGAAATACGTTTTGAGAAGGAACTCAATCCGATTAATTCTTAACAAATTAGTATTCGCAATTGGTGAGGATCGTGCTAGCTATATAAGAAATCCTTGATTAATAATAACATAATAAGATAAATAACTTACTTCAGAAATCCCTTATGGAATCGCTTACTATTTCTGAATTTCAAAAAAGAGATAAAAATAACAGGGGATTGGTGGCGCAAGCAAAAGAAAAACAAAAAAGAGGGGCCTCTGGCTTATTAAGAAGCATATAAACGACATACTCAGCAGAAGCGCGTAGACTCAAAAGAAGGGAGAGGGGCGTTCAGCCATTGACTGTAAGGAGAGGGGTTTTTTCGGGAAGGAACTCTTCAGATTCTGCTTCTTGCTTGCTTTGCCACCTTTGATCTTCCTTGCGGGTCTCACTATATACTCTTGACCAAATTTGTGATTGTTCATTTATGTTTAAATGGCGCATCTCGTCTTTTCGCTTTCCTTTGCCTCCCTGATAAGTAGAGACATTGAAGGAAGTAATTCTCATCTTCTTCTTCTTCTTCTTCTTTTTTTTTTATTTTTTTATTTTTTTTATTTGGAGAAAGATGAAGTAATTCACATCTACCGGATGAGCTACCTATCTTTCTTCCTTGCCTTTCTGCTCTGATTCAGCTACCCCTCTTCTTTTAGTGCATGCAGAGAGGTTCAGTTAGTCTTTTCTGTTGACTAACAGCTGTGGTATATTAAGATAGTCCGTTGATAAAGTGAGGTCTCATAAGTAGTGGTTGAACCATCATAATGAAAAAGCTAGTAAAAGGGCAGGCCCAGAGTCGGATTCAGCCAACTAAACAGAATAGCAAGCTATTACCATTTGAAAAATCATTACCATTTGAATCCCATCAGTTCAAAACCAAGTCCTGGTCTTTGTTGGAGTGACAAGTAGCAGAAAGAGGGAGTCTGATTTAGGCCGAATCTAGGAACTGCAGCAGTAGTGTCACATCCTGTTAACCATATGTTTTTAACCCGCGAAAATGGTGCCTTCAAAGCAAATTAAGAGCAGGGAGGGATCTCCTCTAGTCGAGCTAATTTTCTTTTCTTCCTCCCAGGAACTACCCACCTTGCTCCCTTGGTGACTTGAACCCACAACCACAAGGTTGGAGGTGGAGAGTACTTACCACTTGAGCAACCATTTCTTGTCTAGTCAAGCTAATTCATTTCTCCAGTTCTTACTTTCGAGATACTCCTTTGAGCCGAGGGTCTTTCGGAAACAGCCTCTCTACCTCCCAAGGTAGGGATAAGGTCTGTGTGTTCACACTACCTTCCCCAGACCCCACTTGTGGGATTACACTGAGTATGTTGTTATTACTTTCGAGGTATAAAGTCCTTCGAATAGTCCGAAATGGTCTATCGACTTTTACAGTCACGCCAACCCTATGTCTACAACAAACATTGCTCTGTCATGTAGGGACTTCTATAGTCAATTTTTATTATTGAGGCAGAAGCTTAGCTAGAAATCATAGAAGCTCTCTAGGATTAGAAGAGGACCGTACTTTTCGTGTTTTGCTCACTGTACCATAACTCCAGTACTAACTTTGTGCTGTTTATAAATACAATTATTACATTTTAAAAGTCAACTTTTATCATATTTGAACTGCTGGAATTCATTTTTAATAAAAAAAATTGAAGAAGATGAAGACGCGATACAGGTTAACAAAAGCGTAAAAGAAACGTCACTGGTGTAAAATGCATCCCTTGATGCTTTAGACTGAAAGGAGGAGTTAACTGCAGGATAGAGAAGCGAAGAAAATCGTTCCATTTTGAAAGGCTGAATATAGCAACTTACCACTGCACACGAACATAAATCCCAAGAATCTTGTCCAAGAAAGTAGTTTGTGGCTGGAAAAAGATAAGGCTTTCTAAAGAGATTTATCTTCCTCTACCTGGAGACTGAATGGTATAAGAGTGTTGGTAGATGATTTTCATAGGGCTTTTGGTGGATAGCTTACCCTCCAGGTCTGATTGCTGTAAAAGATGCTGGAGTGACTTGTGATTTAGGATATATAATGTTGCTGATCCTCAAGAAATGGGGTATTACACTAATACACTCCCCACTCACCCCCACCCCCACACAATAAAAACCCACCTCTCACTAATTTATGAATAAATGCTTCGAAGCTCGGAATTTATAAAGAAAGCTCCGTGATTTTTTTTTTTTTTTTTTGGGTGGAACTTTACCTGATGGAAATTGGATGCATGCTTGCTCGAAGTTGACAACAGGGATATTAATCTGAAGGCTTTGGCCTCCTTTCCTTTACCCCTCTAGACAGGGTGTGCTATTTATTTTACTGTTGTCTGATCTTTCCTATGACATGTTTGTAGCATGCTATTATTGTTTATGAACAAAAATTTCGGCCCGAGTTTCACATTGATGTTTGTTTACATAGGGCTGTTTCCAAGTACCTCCAAACCGTGTTTATTAAGGAATCTGAGCGCGGGAGAACGTCTCTCTCCATGGACAGTCTATTAGTTGGTAAAACACGAAAGGAGGCGTCAAGGATGTTTTTTGAAGCTTTGGTATGTAACGCCTATATCATTTTGCTACATTGTTGTTGCTACCTTTCTTTGTCTCTTTTGTGCAAGCGGGGTTTAAATCTGCTGCTATGCCTGTCTATTGCAGGTTCTTAAAACACGAGATTACCTCCATGTAGAGCAAGTGATACCCTTTGACGATGTCACAATAAAGCCTCGAATGAAGCTTATGAAATCAGACTTTTGAATTTGAAATGTTTGGTAGGGTATAACATAAAAGTTTGATATGTATTTCCAGTAGTTAGTCAATTGGGTCAGTTTATGGTCTACTCTTGCTATAGTTCATTCTTTACAGTCATGTTTTGATGGTCATGTAGTTAGGTTTTTACTTGGCTGGCAGAGTAGATCATTTGACACAGGTGTATGTTGCACTCTGTTGTACAATGTAGATCTTATTTATATGTAAATATCCTGTATAATATGTGGCCATGGTTCTGTTCTAATTTCCAGTCCTTTATTGTCGTAATAAAGAAAAATATATGCTTTTATATTTATTTAGGCTTGTGACACGCAGAGTCTTGCAAGTTTGGATAGGAGTTGGTAAATCGTTTTCTTCAGATCCCTTAGAGGTCTCAGAACCATGACCCCTGCCTACTTGTCTAACTTGTGTATCTATCAGTTTATACCTGTTAAAGTTTTGTATCCGTAGAGGCAATTTCAGCAAGACTGTATCTTCTTTTTCTTAGTTGTACCATAAGTGTTTTTCGAATCTATAGCAATTGAAGTACAAAATTTTGAAGAGGTGCGTCTAGTATAAGGTGAACGTTCTTTTAGTTTTGAACATATTATATGTTTGAAACTTGAGCGTATGTGTTTGAAGTTTAGCGTTGGCAAGCCAACATTTATCCGGGATTGTCAGAAGTTTGGCCTCGGGAGGTCAAACTTTGTCACACTTCAGGCACGAACAGTTGCATCTTCAATTTTATATGCCTGTCTTTGTTTTGGAACTAGATAACCTATAACAAAATTTTAGAAACTTCAGCTATGGCTTAAATAATGGGCTGCATATAGTGCACTTTCTCCCATTTAAGAGTAGTAGGTTGGGCTGGCCTGAAAACTTAGCCGAACCAACTTAGAGAGAGGAGATGCATAATCAGCTCATTAAGAACATCATTCTTAGGGCAAAGTGCACAAATAGCCCTTTTTAGGACAAGTATTCAAGTCTACAATTTGTTTTTTAAATTTTAACTGCAACAGAGTCACGACCTTTGCTCTGAAATTTCAATCATTTTTTTGCGACTTTTTATTTTTAAAAAAAAGGAAATTGTGCAAGGCAATAACGCAGGCAGAATTTTGAATGCAAAACTTTGTTACAAAACTCAAGCCTTGGGATTTTTTTTTTTTTTTTTTTTTGAGCCGGATTCGAACTCCAAACCTCATGATATTAGCTCGAAAGGCAAAAATTAAAGACCACCAATTTGAGGAACAAAAATTAAAGACGAGTGCTTTTGAGGGATAATCGTGCAAATGACCCAATTTCAATCGCAAGCCTGAAGTTACCATCTGGTCTTGAAGTTCGAATGACTAAAGCCAATACTTCAAAATTTTGAATGTTATCATGAACTTCAAATGCAATTAAAATTCAGACCTTCGGGCCGAAGTAAGCACATGCTGACTCTTTCCGGATGAGTTCGTGCTTCTAGCACCAATTGAAGATCAAATAGACTCTTGTCACTAGGTATATATCTAGATCTAATGATTCGTACACAGATATTGCTTATAACAGTTAGGCTATGTTAGATACATTACTCCCAAGCCTTTTCTACAGAAGGGGAACTCAACCGCGATTCTTTGGTACTTCTAACTATATTCTATAAAGCTAGACAGTTGAACAAAAGCAACAACTACACCTCAATCCCAACAAGTAGAGATTCGCTATGTGAATATTCGTTAGCCATTTCACTCCATTTAAGCTCATTTCGAAGCTAGGCAGTAGAGTATTTAGCATAATATGATCAGGAATAGAGGAAGGCGCCTAGCCTAGGTTTGGTTTTCTTTTCCTCAGATTTACAACAGCATTGCTATAACATCCATGATTTCATCTCAAAAGCTAGATACAAGCACTCTGCAGCTTCTATATGCAGCGATCTAACCACTGATTCAATCAGTTGTTTGTCCCTTTTTGCTTAGGCCGTGAAAGAATCTGTGTTTTCTCCTCTTTGTATGCCTCTTCGAGGCCCTCGAGATGACATAGGGAATGAATTGAACCTGCCAAACTTCTCCAGTTAGACAAGAACAAATCAAGAATCAAATGAGATCTTACAAGAGCCCAACATAAAACGGACTTCGAACTTCCAACTAATTAAGAGGGCCAATATTCAGAATGTCAAATTTAATGCTCTTTTGGAGGAAGATCCACATCTCCATTCTAGCTATTTGATATGATCTCGTACTACTTTTGAAGACAGAAAACGAAGACCCTTGAAGAATAGAATATATCAGGAATTACGAAGCCCAAATATAAAGTCAGTACGTTAAACAACAAAAGGCCAATTGCCACAATCAATCTACAGGACAAGAAATCACAATGGTCTGCTGGGCAAGCAAATAAAACCCTTGAAATTCAATATCTCCCTAACACAATGAGTAATCTAGTTCCTCTGTTAGGTTTAATACTGAACTGTAATTTTCAATAAAGAGTTCTTTCTTCAACTTGATCATTTAAGAATATTAACTGGAATTTATGATCAGACTAGTAATATATATATATTCCTTTTGATCACTGAGAATCCAGTGGCGCATCATTTGAAACTCAGTAGATAATGGCCATGTCCCTCTATCCTTCTCCACTTAAATACGAGGCACTGATCTACAGCAAGGTTCAAACCTTTGATGTGCGTCTACCACATACATCGCACGCTGCACTCTTACCACTAGACAAATCCTGAGGGCTGGGTGCAACAGACTACTAATATTTGGAAATTGCAAAAATGGATCTCCTGATGATCTAATTTATTCTGAGCTCCTAAGGATATTTTCCTAATCATGGAAGTGGTCACTTAGAGGGCTGTAGCTAACCCCAGTGGTCAGGTAATTTACTACTTCTGGAGATCATTATTGGTACTTTTCTTCAATCGAGAACAAACACCAACATACGGTAATGCAATTGCGATATGAATGTTAGCATTTAAGTAAAATACCTGCGCATTGTTCCTAATGCCGTAGTCCTGAAGTTTAGCGGTATCATCTAGTAACTTCTCATTGTGGAATAAAAGGCAAAAATTTGACCAGACATGCCTCCTGCATATCACCAGCAATACATGTTCAGGCTAATAAAAGGGGGAAGAAATAAAGGTAGCATTTTTACAAGTAGCTCAATACTAGTATCATCAGGCAATAGTTCAAGTGATCTATGCTTGACCCTTTTTAAGATCGAGGTAATTAATGTTAAAACTGTAGTAATCTATACAGACTAAATGTTCAATTAAAGTTTTGGCTAGCAGATACTTGAATGTCAAGTGAGCTAAAGTGATGCAATGACAAATTCGTGTGCCAACAAATTCATTTTTTGAGCATGGAAATGAAAGTACTTGCACTTACTCGAGCCAGGGTTTCTCAAAAGATCTATGTAATCAAATATTCTCCAATAAAGTAGAAAGCACCATTTAATCAATCAATCAATTGTAGTTTGTCAAATTTGTTGGGACTTATGTTACAATACACACATTGGCTGGCAGCCACTCAGCTTGATGAAAATGCTGGTCACTCACTTTTCAAGGTTATCCCAGAAGGACAGCCATGAATCCACGATGAATAGGTACCAGCAGGTCCAGCACCATATCATCATTCTGAGACTATCTTCAAATTTAGTTCCTCCTGGCAGATTGCCAATTTAGCAAACTTCAATGTCTCCCTTAATCTTTTCCTGTTTCAACTTTTACACTCATCTTTTTGATTCTGAGAACCAAAACGTATTTATCCTCTTATAGTATGTGCCAACAATTATATTTTGGCTTTGAGTTTCAAAATTCCACTTTTGTTTCCGTAACGAAGAGTTAGAAATCTCACATATCCAAAAGAAGGCTATGATGAAAGGAAAGCACGAGCCAACTCTAAGAGCACAAAGTCACAATAGCCCTATAACATTTCAAGCAACGTACCAAGAAATGTGCCGATGGCCCATCTTAGATTGCTCGGTGTCATCAATCCTTTTCCGAACAGCTTGTTTCAAGTCTTTAACTGTTGCGGAATTCATCACTGTCACATCTTCATTGAAAAGGAAGAAAATTAATGCTTGTAATTGCTTATTCTTATTCAATACAACCAGGAAAAAAGTTTGAAACTACGAACAGTGAGATGTAAGTACCAAAGGAGCTGCCATCCAATTTGAGGATAGAGATACGCATGGCACTCCCAAGTTCCAAGCTGATAAGGGTGTCCACATCTGTCAGAGTTGGTTTTTTTGGTACATCAGCAAGCACAGGATCGTTGAGGAGAGCAACCAGTGTTGAATGGAGTCGTGCCTTCTTCATGTCGCTGTTGTATTCCAGTGAAATGTTGGTTTCCTCCTTTCTTCCCTCTGCTGGTAAAGATATCTTTAAATCAGCCAATACCCCATAAGAATCAATAGGCATACACACACAGGCAGTAAACCTAGATAATGCAAGTCCATCAAGAAACTTCTATAAGCAACTTTAGGAGCCAAGAGAAAGCAGAAATAGTCCATACACCTAACATAGGCTGAGAATTTTTGTCATATGGCTCGGATTATGCCAATGCAAGTACAGAGAAACCATTTGGTTCTGTGCATGCACACGTATGTTTGTGTGGAAGAGACAGGTGTTACTTCATATTTATATATTGAAGAGAGAAAAAAGAAATTTTTCATGCGAATTCATTTCATGATGAACCAGGGAAGTCTAATAATCCATCTCGGGCACCTCTGAACAAAAAAAGAAGAAAAGAAACAAAACAGAAAGAATTATTGACTTTGGTTCAAACTTCAGTTAAGCAAGCTATTAACCAAGCAGGTATGTGCGGCCAAACATAGATTGCTCACTAAAACTGCATCTTATTACATCTTTTCTTCATCAAAATTGATTTCCTTTCTTATAGTTGGAACTTGTTAAGAACATAAAAGAAAGTACAGTATGATGATCTAAAGAAGTGATGGGGCAAGGCCATAACGAAAGGCCTTATTTCTTAGCAAAATCTGTCTGATCATTAGAACAAACATAAACCTACGGGGCAATACCCAAAACATAAAATCTATTTTCAAAATGGATCTACCTGATCTTAGGGCCCAGTATTTGAGAAATCAAGCATTTCAGAATGTTTCTATGAAGTGAATAGTAATTTCTAATTATTTGTCAGTGATAGATTCTTGGACTTTGCATGATTTTGCAAGTCGGTTTCTTCTTCCCAGCCCTCCAAAAGAAATGAATAAATAAATAAGAAATATATAGTGTGTGTGTGTGTCTGTGTGCATAAATATATAATGTGTATATAGACACACGTAATTTTATTATTTAAGAAAGAGAACTGTACTGGAGGATAACAGAGGAGACCCTGATGAAAGCTATATGTTTAACCTCAATGTTTAAGGACAATGCGTTTCAGAATCTGGGACTAAAAGAGAGAAGATTTCTTTGGGATATGAAGCTAAAAAGAAACACAGTTACTACCTTTGAGTTGTTTTGATTCTGTAGTAAGATCTCCGGACATCTGTAGCAATGTCATTTGCTGCATAACAGTGAAGCTACTTAGTAGATGAAGTTTATGGACAATGTAGGGCATATAATCCACTTCGCAAAATCCAAATTTTCAATAGCTGAAATGGAAAAGCAAATCAAACTGTGCTGCAACTTTCTAGGCCCAACTGAAGGGTAATTTTTTAAATTAAAAATAGCACCATAACAATGGCAAAATCATTACACCTCCTCTTTAGCTTCCATGTCCTTTTCATCAGCTTTCGTTTTGGCCATGCTAACATCTCTGTCCTTCCTGCTCAGGCAAGTAATGATTGATTTAAAATATAGGTAAAGGTAAGTCATATATGCTGATCAAGGACTAGTGATTGCACATTCAAAAGGCAGAAGTAGCCATTCTCACACACACTGAATAAGTGTGAAAGCAATTGATGATGTCACTCACGCATCCAGAAAACAGTAAACAGTCTCCAGAGATGTCACCACTTATGGTTATGGACATCACATAGAAAGATAAAACCTGACTATTTTGCTGACTCAGTAGCATGTTCCTTTTCTCATTTGAAGGACATGTACTCCTTTATTTGTTATAAAGTTATGATACAGTAGAGGATCAGCAATAACGGAAGAATCTATGCATTAGAAATAGTAACAACAGATACTCGACAAATACACTTCCTTGAGACAATTACTGCAATGGAGTTGTTACAAGTTTTCTTCGCCTTCTTCTCATGTTAAAAAGAATAGGTGGTTATTCGATAAAAGGCAAATATCTGAAAGAAGATGGAAAAGCAACCTATCATAAGATTCGGCAGTCAATGAAATTAAGGTACTGCTTTCAGCTATTGGAGGGTGAGAGAAGCTATCCCTTCTTTTTATTTTTGATTTGAAGATAAGCAATTTGGTCAATCAGTGTTTTGATTTCATCATTCAAGATTGGGAACAGTAAGAAGTGTAGAGAGAACTGAGAGCCTGACGCTGCAGCTCATGCAAAACGGGGCTTAACTTAAGGAGTTGATTCGGTGATGCTAGGAGCAATTGAGAGATGCTAGGGAGTTTAGAAGAGGCGGAGAAGGAAAGCATTGGAAATAACTCTGTTGATGCTCATGTGGACAATAGGGAATAGAGGAACTGTAAAACGTTCGAAGGAGTTGAAAACACAATATTGTTGGACCTTTGGTATAAGGCTTGTATACGGGACTTCCCCATTTGTTAATAAAATACTTACCTTATAAAAAAAAAATTGTTGGACCTTCTTTATCTGTCTGTATACTGTAGGAACACTCACGATCTTTTTGTTACCACTGATGATTTAGATGATCCATTTTTCATACATGACCTTCTACTTCTGTATAAACCTTGTTTATGAAAGTTCATACATGACCTTCTACTTCTGTATAAACCTTGTACATGAAATTTTCATCAAATCAATGAGATATTGATTTCATCGCAAAAGATATCACTTTCAGCTCTTTATTGCTCTTTACCTCACACCTTATCACCGCAACCAACACCCCAGAAAAGTACAAGGATATTTGAGAACAAAAAACCTTAACTTCATGCCATATTCTACGTATGGTCATGCTTCATTTATTCTTGACAAGAAGATTTCCTGATTCTCAGCCTGACTATGAATAAAAATGGCAAGGAAGTTTATGACATGTACTGACAAGAAGAGTTAAAGAACCAAAGCTCCATCAGAAGCTTACCAGTTTTCGGAACCAGTTGAGTTGAAGACCTGAGAAGAAGATGGAATAGCAATTAGATTATTTTTTCCAGTGTGAGAGGACAAATATGCAAAATGCATTTGGAAGTAGAAAATTTTCCAGCAAAAATTGAAAGAAGAGTATGCTAGGGATTCTGACATCGAGTGTTTACTTTCTTCTAGCACTCACACCAAACAACATTAGTTTCCTCTATTTGCTCGTTTTCAAGGTAGCAATTTCAAGGCAACACAAGCTCCAACATCCATCAATTCCTTCGTAATGCTTGTTACCTATTTGCAGATGTCATCCTCAGAGACCCTCTTCTTTTCGGGTGTGTGTCTGAGGCCAAGTTCAATTAGGTTGTCTTAAGAGATATAAATGGGATTTGCGCTGTTATCTTCTTTCAATGCTCTACTTAATTTTCTTAGTATTCTGTTTCTTATAATTTGCGACTTCCATTAAATTACTAAACACACAAATATTTAAATTCTCAAACTCCACGATTTGGCAACCTATGCCAGAATTTAGTTTAAGCAATCGTATACAACTCTTCTAACCATGTACAATAGCATTATAGCAAACAGCAAGTCCAAAAAAGAAAGTGAAATACTCCAATGTAAAAAGGGTGTTCATAATAAAGCACCTCATTTTGCCTTTCTGTGTCAACATTAAAATTTGAACTGGATCTTTGATGATCTGAAGCTGAATAGGAGTAATCATGTCTCGGCCTGGGGGACCTATGTTCAATTACATCTCTTCCTGACCTTCGTTCTCTTTTATCAGATGACAATTCTCTATCCAAATCCCTGTCTTTACGCCTATGCCTGTGCCTCTGTTGTGAGGGAGACCTGTCCCTACTATTGGAAGAGTTCACCTCATGATGCCCCATCAGAATCACACAACCAATGTATTTATCTGCTGCGAATCAAATACATCAGAAAAGGAAAAATTTGCCGAATATTAAACAAGTGGACAGATTTATCAGAGTATTGAAAGTTGAAACTTGCACATAAACAATCTGCTAAAAAGATTTCATCTTATGGGGATTTTAGTAATGCCACAATATGGTAGGAATAAGCACTAATCTCAATCACCTCATAGGTTCGGCTGAACCCATTAGCTTTGGTACAAACCCTGCTTTGTCTTAAAAATCTATAGAATATGTACAAATTATTACTCCCTCTGTCCCAACTTATGTAACACTCTTCGCTTTTCGAGAATCGAACAAGATTTTCTTCGACCGTGATCTATTCGTATGCCCTTTAAATATTTTAAATTGTTAATTATTGTGACTTATAGTACTTTTTATATAGTTTCGTAAATTGTTTTGCAAAAAACTTAAAGATTGTATATCCGAACTCACAATCAAAATAAAGAAGTTTGACTCTCAAAATCCAAACTGTGTCACATACATTGGGACGACGGGGGTAATGTAGAACCCATTAACTTAAAAGAACTAGAATCCCGAACCCATATGCTTCAAATTCTGGCTCTGTCTCTATCAACAATCAGGTAATGAATAACAATAAGAGAATTATAATTATGCTTATTGGCTTGATGAAAATTTTCTGTAATTCAGGGTGGTTCAGTATGAAGGAAAACATTTTCTGGAAAATGTTCTTCAATTCTTTCATGTTCGGTTAGTCAAAAATTGTGGAAAACATTTTCTCTAGGAAAATAAGTTCCTTAAAAATGAGAAAAATAACTTCCCTAACGGAAGTAGCGAAACAAAGCCTCCCCACCCTCGAAGCACCTCATCTTCAACAACACATCCCCACACCCCCACCACCCATTCCACCCCGACCCCCACCACCCCACCCACCACTCCCATTCCAGCCCAACCTCCACCCCCACCTCCGCGCCCTCCACCCCAACTCCAAAACAACTCATGGTTGTCTAGATTATATACAAATGCTTTTAGGGTAATATTTTTTGCTTACATACCGAACACAAGATAATAAGTAAGAAACCCAGTCCTTTACCTGAAAAATATTTTTCAAGAAAACATTTTCCTTCGTTCCAAACACACCCTGAAAATCATTGGCTTCTATAAATGGAGGAAGAGAAAATGGGAAAAGTGAAAGCAGCAATAGCAACAGTTATAAATCAATGATTGCGCACATCAAATACACCAGCAAAAAGGCACAAAAAAACGCCTATTATTAAACAACTAAACAAATTTATCAGATTATCAAAGTTGAAACGTGCATATAAACTATTTGCTTAAACATTTGGATATATATATATACTTACTGGCTTAATTAAAATTTTCTTGAATTAAAAATCATTGGCTTCGATAAACTCAGGAGAAGAGAACAGTTATGGTTGATTTAGGGTGGTGTAGTTGTTCTAGTGTAAAATGTTTTCCACAAAATGATTTATACTTTATAAAAAAATATTTTCAGAATTCATGGCAGACACACCCATGTTGGGTGTTATTTAAAATGCATAATACATGACACAACACAAGCCCTCAAACTTGACGCGGTTGATAATACATATAACACAGCTCCTCAAACTCGATACTGTTGATAAGTATAAGCCCAATTAATTTTGGGCAAGACAAAGAAGATTCAATTGTCTTCATTTTGTCAATCAACATTAACGACATCATCTACACACCTCAACTTGTATAAAGTACACCTCGAAAAGTTATGCGTCATGTCAGCGTTTGTATTTACATGTTCAACTTTATACAACTTGAGGTGCTTACTTGTACACCCTCAAAATTGAAAGGCATACTTGTCAGTTGAGGCGAAGTTCGAGGACATGTTTATGTATTGCGCCTATTTTAAATCAACATAAGCTATTTTTGAGATTTTTAGTTTTAAAAGATTTCGAAATTGGTGCCTATGTGTTGCCTTAAATTGGTGAAAAAATTTAATGCAGTTTAACCAAATTGTTTCATAAATGCAAATTAATAAGTTGTTACATAATTGCCGTTAGAAACTAAATTGAACAAATTAGCATGCCCTTAAAGTTTTTGTTTATGTCCAAATATGCTCTTACTAGTCTAATTAAGTTATAAGAGTATTTTTTGACCAAACGATTAAAGGAAGACAAATTTGATAAATTTTGTATACTCTAAAAACATTTTCAGTATTTATTTTGTAATGGTGGAGCTATAAATAATTTTGAGTACTATATTGATGATGTAAAAATTATTTAAAAATCATATTACTTAAAAGATTAGGCTATGATAAATGTTTACTAGCGTATTATAGTAAGTTAAATTACAAAAAATTTATTGTGTTGTTAGTGTATCATAACTGTATTTTATTGCAGGAGTTACATCAATACTGTGAAATCAGGGGCCATATTCACTTCTTTATCATTAGGAACTATTTAATAAAGCTCATAAAACAACCCCTTTTTTTTTGTTGGTAATTTAAAAAAAAAAATGAAAAAAAAAAAGGAAAACCCCTGGACCGCAGAATAAGAAAGGTCACTATATTTTGGACATGTTTAGTAGGGCGATAGCTGTGAAAAGACACTGTCAATATTTTCTTTCATCTTGGGAGAAATACGACGGGGGAGCTAACTCAAACCCCTCCGGTAAAATAAAAACAGACTCCACATCCAACCACCCTTTTACCATTCGCAAGAACCTGTTTCACTTGCACATCATAAGGAATTCTAATAAGTAACAACTGCTACAAATACAGTATCAGACATTTCCTAGGACTGTCAATGCATATAAGATAAATCCATTAGACAGTGAGTTCACAAGATTCCTTTACCAGGCACCTTGAGCCAAACAAGGAGAGTTATTATTACACCTATAATACAAGAAAGATAAAATGTTTTCCATATAAAAGCCTTACAAGCTGAGTACAGTGATAGTCACTAGAAAACCAGAAAAGGAATAAGTGAGAAAATACATAAGCTAACTCCATAACACCAGAAGTTAGCTAATCTTCTTTGCCATGTTTTACTTGTCCACCTTTCAAGAATCTCATGAACCAGTAAGCAGAAGATTTTAGATGCCGTGTTAGCCCATTCTTGAAGTCCACATATATCAAACCAAAGCGTTTTGTATAACCCAGATTCCACTCGAAGTTATCTAGCAATGACCACGCAAAATAACCTCTCACATTAGCACCATCCCTGTCGAGACAAAATGTAGGTCTTTGTTAATATGTATAGAATGTAGGCAAAGGCGTAGCCATCCAGACAAATGATAAATATAAAACAAAATTTGATTGATCCCGTAATATAAGAATTATGCATCCAGAAGCCATTCACAAATGTTCAAGTATTTATGATGTGAATGCAAAAATATCATGCATCAAAACTTGTGCTCTCCTTGTATTATACCAGTCATTTGTTGTGCTAAAAAGTTGGACTAGGTAAAGTACATCCAACCAAACTTTGGCAGGGACCATTATCAAGAACTTAAACTACTTTTTCCTTTTGACACCCGGAACAACAGCGGATGCCAACTGTTTCTGGAAAGAAGAGTTTAAGATGAGACGAGTAGGAGATCTCATATTTGCTGAAGCTTTCCTATCAATGGCTAAAATGCTAAAACTGAATGAAGCAGAATATTTCAAGAGGCAAGTAATTCCTATAATTTGGATGATTGACAAATAGAAGTTTGAAAGAATGCAGCCAAGAGAATATTCTGATGAGCTACTAAGATAGGCAGGAATCAACCAATAATCATTATTGCACGTTGATGTCAATACATGTTTATAACACGAGGCCTGTTAAACACAGATTTGTGAGAGTACGCACAAGATTGCCTGATGAATAGCGGCAAGGTACGCCTTGAAGTAAGAAATTCTCAATTCGTCATCCAACATCTCATGGAGAGGAGATGTGTCTTCGTCTTCATCATCCATACCTGAACATGAAAAGTGAAATTACAAGAGAAAAAAAACTGAATTGGGTAATCATCTGGTTTGAATTATCACAAGCATTCATCAAAGTGTTAGTAGTAAGTTTTGAAAATGAAAATATTCTTTAACATAATTCATGTGGCATGCCACACGGTTATTTAAACAGTTGGAAGTTTTGTCCATTAGGCAAGCTCAAATAGCAGCTGACAGGTCAAAACCTATCAAGAGAACAACAATTTATTTGTTTTCACTACACTGTTTTGACCTCATAGCACATTGTTATTGCAGGGTAGGCCATAGTCATTTGATTGTCCAGCCAGGAACCATTGCTTCCCCCAAACAAGAATGACAACGAAAGTGCTCTGACCATAAACTGAAGTACTGCATTCAGTGGAAAATCATGCTCGATTTCATCATGTAAACCAGCAAGCAAAGATTTTGCAGAGTGCCAAAACCACCAGAACAGACAAGTTTAGCGCATGCCTTTTGACACCGGGTGAGCTATACACTCAAAAGCCTCTCGACTGGCTTTCTTTTCTTCTTTTTTTCAGAACAAAAAAAAAAAAAATTAAACTGACCCCCTTCCCTCCATGAAGGATGGTTAGACAAAGAAATAATTACTCCCTCCATTAAAGAAAATTCACTCTTTCCAATATGGGATGTCCCAAAATTGTCTCGTTTACAGATACATTGTCATATTTTTTAATAAATCTTTTGCTTCAAAAGATCCTTCCAATTTTAAGTAAAGGGAAGTTTCTTAGTAAGATATTTTTTTTTACATAAAGGCATGAAAAAATTTCGTCAGTCTAAAATTGTATTGAAAAAGCTTAAATGATAGTACTCCTTCCATCCCAATTTATGTGACACTCTAACCTTTGTTGTCGGTCCCAAAAAGAATGACACCTTTCTATATTTAGTAACAATTTAACTTTAAACTTCTCATTTTACCCTTAATGAGGTGATTTATAGCCACACGAACATCTCGGACATATTTGGACCACAAGTTTTAAAAGTCTTTCTTTCATTCTTAAACTCCGTGCACAGTCAAACACCTTCAAATAAATTGGGGCGGAGGGAGTAATATTTATGGGATCGAGTAACATACACACATACATATATAGAGTAGTAGTTGTATTAAGCTAGACAAGTTGGACGACACCTCTGAATTCCGAGCAAAGAGAGCAACGAAAACCTATGTACTACACCTTACAAGAACCTCCTCTTGATGGGTGAAAAGCCATATCTTTCTGCAATATAATTAAGAACTGGTGATATAAGCCTGTGCATTACCATTCTCAGTGATATAGACTGGTGGATTGCCATATCTCTCTGCAATATAATTAAGAACTTTCCGAATTCCCCAAGGAACTATATAAAGCCATGAAGATGCCGCCTGCATGAAGTTTCACATTTTCAGTATATGAGATGTCCAATATATACATCCAAGGAACTGGAAAATAGAGATCACCCATACTTTCTCACCGATCACCTCTCCTCCTTCCCATTCAGCTAAACAAAGAGAGAGAAAAAAACATAAGTTAACTTAGGAAAGTACTCGCATGTTTATGGACTAGAAAAATCTAACATATGACAAAAGTTGTTTAGGTCTCACATACCAATTATCTCTACATCCTGTATTTTATAGAAGTCATTCTCTTCACGACTATTTGCTACATGACCAACAAATCTTGAAGTATAGTGTTTCAGACCATTGAAGTCCAACGAACGTTTAAGCAACTCCTTGTCTCGCTGTGAAAATTTTGGAAGCCTGTCTCCAAGTCTTTCACGCATGCTTTCAGGATAATCTCCGAAAAATATTGGATCCAGGTACCTGTTAGAATTTTGGTTAGAAATTACAGAAAACTAAAATTATTAAGAAAAATCCCTTTTATCTGGTACAAATCGCGCCTAATCAACTATACACTTGCAACCTTCTTTTCCTGTGTTTGATATATGCCTCCCAAACATAAAAGAGCAAGTGGACGGTTGATACCTTATATTGACTATATACATAGTTTAAAAGATAATATGTACCAGATTTTCAGATAGATACATAGAAAGTTAGAAGTAACAAGGCCTAGAGCCTCAAGAAGATTTAAGTTTCATATCATTGCATAAAGTTGTTTCAAGGAGCTGAATCAAACTTAGTAGTAACTCACAATAAAGAGGGTGAGTGTGACCTTTCCTCCGAATGCCTTGACGAAAGAGTCCACAATTTCATGGATTTTAAGCAAGACATTTATTTCTCCCACTAATTGATTCACAAAAATGATGATGAACAGATTAATGTAGCTCATGATCAAATTTTTCAGTTTAAGTGGAAATATTTTAGTCCCTTTTTTGGGTAATTTTCTTGGTAAGTAACTGAAATATGTTAGGCTTTCAGCTGCTCGACCTGAGATGAAAGATGAATACTTAAAATACATTCTCTCTTTAGCAATGAATCAAAATTCACCATTCAAATTGTCTTCTTTACGAAATCATTACTGTTACCCAAGTCATAGTGTTTAGTACCTCACGCAACAGATAATACCTATTCTAACAGATATCTGGACCATCTCTGAGATACAGTTCTTATGACCGACTGGGCTAGCATTTTGTTGGGTCTCTCCACATTAAGCTATCCTTTCTAACAATAACTCTTGGCTGACTAAGACGGACATAACAAAAAGTACCATCCAAGCTGAAAATCAAGGTGCCTTGTTGCAGCAGCTTTGTCCTCTAAATTATCTGATAAAGGTTCAGGCCATTCACAATCCACCACCAGGCCTATTTCCCCTCCTTGCTCATCCTGTAATTATAAAACCCGCCAATATCATCACCAATCGACAGAGTAGAAAAGTGACATCCCCAACTTCTTACGGAGGTGAGAAATGACAAAAGAGCCCCTTATGTTTGAGGGTAGGTTCAAAATAGTCCCTTAAGTATGCACTTAACAAGTTTTGGTCCTTCAACTTTGCTAAAAGATAACACTTTTAGTCTCCATCAAATATTTACCGAACTCTGCCTATTAGATTTGACAGGAACTATGAAAAAGAATGAAATTAGTATGAATTCAGATTTAGAGGTACAATATTTGTAGTTTCTGCTATTTTTGATTTATTTCTAGAGCCTGGTGAAAATATTTGATATGGTTAAATCTTTTTAGTGTTGAATATTCTAGGATTTGATGAGATTTTGTTGGTGTTTATGGTTAAATCTTTTTTTCCATTGTTTCCATCAAATCTAACGAACATAAATTGTTAATATTTGACTGACTAAAGGTGTTAGCTTTGGGCAAACTTAAGGGACCAAAAGTGTTTAGTACATACTTAAGGGACTATTTTTTAACCTATCCTCAAACATAAAGGGATCATTTTTGTCATTTTCTCTACGGAGGGTAAGTCGGGATAGAATAACGTAGAAAAGAAAGTAATCACAGAAACTTTAGCTACAACAGTTAAGTCAATATATCAGTGAGATAGAGAACTCTGAATGGAAGAATTTCAAATAACATTTTCTGAGAAGTAAGAGTAACTCTTGAACTGTAAGGCTACCTTAAATTTATTTCTGTAGATGGAAACAGCTTCTGCATGTGCCAACAGCTGATTGTGTGCTACCAAGAATGGTTCAGTAGAAGAACTTTCACTTTTTCCAGGTGCATGTATACCAGTACAATATCCATTCACAGCTGTCTGAAGAGGTTCATTAATTGTAATCCACTTCTTCACTCTATTGCCAAAGCTAGCAAAGCAAGTCTCTGCATAGATGGCAAAATATTTTCTAAATATTTGCCGCAAAAAGCCAAGCTGTTGTTAGGAGGTTATTATCAACAAAGTATTCCACAAGGAACGTGGATAAACAAACTTTACTAGCAGTTTAATTGAATAAGAAAAAGCCTGCCTTCTTCAAAAGGAAATCTAAACATTTAAAAGAATGACTAGCTAACTCAAGTGTTTAGGTAAGGCAAAAGTTCATAAGCAGGAGATATAACTAAAACTCCATGGATATTCTGAAAAAATAATGAGGTGCTTGGTTTTTTATGCCCACACAAGTTCATAGGCATTCACAGAGAGGAACATTACAATCATAATCACATCAATCAGGAACTACTTGGAAGCGGAAGATCCTCATATAATATTCCTTCAGAAACCTATGACTAACATATATTAATTAAACAAAAGGCTCAATCAGATTCAGAGAATCATAAATGCTACACGTTATATGGAATTCGGTCTAAGATCACAGTACCGTACATTCACTTTACAGCATTTTCAGCAAACCGAGACATTAGTGTTCCATCGGATCTAATAATACCAAAAATCATGTCGAAAAAGTTTATGATACAGAATTAGAATTCCATATGCACCACCCACTCTGTTATAAGCATAAAAAGATTGTAATGGTTAATTACCAGACGAAAATTGAAGGACTGGAGCTTACACAGTTTGTTCATCTAACCAGCCTCCACAAGATTCCTGAAGATTCAAGGGAGTTATGTTATAAGGCTCAATGCCTGGAAAAACATGGCAAAAACTCATCATTAAAGGACAAAACAGGAAATATTTTAATCAGTATAAAACCTTCACTTCGGAAACAGCCACCCTACCTTTCAAGGTGGGGGTTAGGTTTGCGTACACTCTACCCTCCCCAGACCCCACATGGTGGGATTATACTGGGCTTGTTGTTGTTGTTGTTGTTAGTATAAAACCTTCACTTCGTTGTTACATTTACAGAGTAGAAACAGCCGGTAGATTTGTATACATAAAACCAAAGGCCACATATTATTTGCTTTAATGAAGAAAAGCATTCTTGATATTATGGATAACATCTTACCCTTTTCAAGAAGAGCATCAATAATGTTATCGTAGTACTTTATGCCTTCATGGTTGATTTTGGTCCGCAAGCCGTCTACACAAGTGGAGAAGACCTTATAAAAAAACTACAAGATATTACAGTGACTAATATCACAAAAAATCAGATCAGAGTTGCCACCAGGCATAAAACTCGTGTAGTGACCTAATGTAGGTATGGTAAATGGCTGTAGAATTTCTTATTCATTAAAAGATGGAATAACACAAATTAAGCAAGAAATTGACGTGCTCCAAGTTGCACGATATCCAGCATCACTGAAGCCCCAAGCTATAATAAGTGTAGGTTGAATCTGTCAGCCTATAACACGGATATTTTACTACATAATTCCCCAAGAAATGGTTTAATTAGAAAATAACAAGGTCAGGACCTTATAATTTATGACTTGAGAGAACAAAGAACTGGTTTGCTCTCTCTAGTTGCACCTCACAACTAAGTTACTCGGACTCTTCAAAAGTATTGCCGCACCCGTGTCGGATCCTCCTAAAATACACTACTTTTGAAGGATCCGACACGCACCCGACGATATTTTAGGAGAGTCCGAGTAACTTAGCCTCACAAGATATATAACTATAAGTTACTGAAAAAACTCAAGAAATTTTTAGCACACTTTTCAATCCTCTTTCAAAATGGAAAAATCTTAGTTTGAGGAGAATAAAAATAGTCTTTAGGGAATGAATAATAGATCAACGACATCTTCATACGGAAATCTATGCTTTTTGAGCTGTCCTGCTAAGTTGTCTTTTGATAAAGTAAAAAAGTTTAATTGAATGTTTGGGCATGAAATTTACGTATACAAGCAGTATACAAAAAAGTAAAAAAGCTTTATAGAGATATTTCTACAAACAACACCCACTTTTCTACGCATAAAGGAACCTCATGGGTGTACCAAAAAGAAATAAGGGAAGAAAGGCTATTCCTCAACAGTGTAAAATCACAATCTACACCCCTTCGAAAGCTCTCCTATTTCTCTCCCTTCACACGACCCACATATGTGCAAGTAGAGAAACCTTCTATGCCTTGTGTTTCCTCCATCTTCCACTGCTCGAGCTGAACAACAATTCTTTCACAGTGTCCAGCCTCACCCAATGTATAACAAAACATATCACCCAATGTATACCAAAACATATCAAAACTGCTCGACAATGTAGAAGGAGGTGATCCACATCTTTCCCCAAGCACTTACACATGACGCACCAGCTGACGCAAGTAGTCTTCCTCTTCCTCAAATTCTCAGCCGTCAAGATCACCTCTCTCATTACTAACCAAGTGAAAAACGCACCTTCCTTTTAGTATTGTTAAGTTGTCAACGAACTCCTTTTAGGCCACAACAACTCCTCTAGTCTTTAGGGATTTCGGAAGCCCCGTACATTACTAAATTATTTTTGCATACACCAGCACGTCCTTGGTGATGTTTTTCTTATCCAGAAAATAAAAATTCCTGCAGCCTAATATGATTGTAATTCCTGTGGTACACTGGAAGTGAATCCTTCATATTCCTTGCCTTCTTTTTTGACAAATAAGAAAAAAAAATGTATTTTTTTGACAGTAGATTCTTTGCCTTTTCTTTCTTATCCTTCTCATGTTAATGCATATCTAAGTCTCTAAACTCGATATATACTGAAGACATTTAGGGTTTGATTATTTAGACATTGTTACTCCATCGACATCACCAAACGAAAAGCACCTTATGCATTTATCTTTGTTATAAATGTGCATTTCCTACACCATTTAGGACCAGCTTATTCCAGGAAAACTTTCAGATTTAACCATCACCATTTCCTTTTTAGATCATTTCATATTCTTTTAACTTTTGAAAATGACAAGTTTCTTCTTACAAAATTCACATAGACTACCTCCATTATGAACTTAAATTGGAAATGAAGAAGGTAGTCTCCTAGAGCTAATGTTTTTTTTTTTTTTTTCTTAATCTATACCACAAAGAAAGTTGTCTTTACCTGGGAGAGCAGTTGATATCAACAGAGATTGCTCACAACCAAAATGAAAAAGCTAGAATGTTTGCACTGTTTGACTGGATATAAAATTTAAGAAAGGAAACAAGTTTTCTCAAACTTGTTTTATCCCTGGTAGGAGATATGAAGAATGAATATTGATATGGAACGGATTCGGAAACATAGACCCTATCTTCTTTTCTCAAGGAAGAAACGGGAAAGAAAGGATTGGTTGCACAATTTCAAAGAGTAAATAATGCCTCATTATCAGTGGAAACAAATATTTAGTATTCAAGTTACCATTTTGCCTCTGTATGAGTGAGTCAAATGAGAGAGGCAAGAAGCAATTTTGGCAATACCACGTGATGACTTAAAAGGCCCACAGGTGTATCATTATCAGTGGGTCTTATCACAGTTACAATTACGGAAGTTCCTTCGTCATACCCAAACCTTCACTTATTAATAGTAGAAATAGAAATATAATAATTATAATGATATAAACATAAATATAAAATATATTTATATTTATATAAAATATAAACATAAAATATAAATATATCCTTGAGTTTTCCGTTAAAACCTTTTTACATCGATAGTGAATGGTGACTGTAAGTCAACTGTTACGTCTCAGAAGATAAACAGACAATTTTAATATTGTAAATACTTCAAAGGTTACAATACACTTATTTTCAGCATAAACACACAATTTTAATATTGGAAATGCAAGATTAAAAAAAAGGACTAAGTATGCTCATACATAATACTATTGAAAACTGAACATAGTACGTCTCCACTGCCATAAAATCCTTGCCACTGTGCCCAGCAGCCTCCTCTCAAACCTTTGAAACTCCAGTAGCGTCCTTTAGCTCAATTCCATCTGAAACTCCAGTAGCGTCCTTTAGCTCAATTCCATCTGAAACTCCAATAACGACCTTTAGCTCAATTCCATCTGAAACTCCAGTAGCGTCCTTTAGCTCAATTTCATCCTGGTTGTGGCCAATATCGGCATTTTGGTGATCTAGCCTGGGGTTGCGGTTCAAAAATACTTTATACAGTACATACAAGATCACCACGACAGCAATAACAATAGCCGCCTCAGCACCCAATTTTTCGATTGATACAATATTCATGTTTATGTTCTCCATGAAAATAAAACGAAATGATAGAGGACTATTACTGCTTTTTTTTTACGCTAAGATTAGACGAAGCTACTTAATTTTTGTGATGAAATGAGTATTGAGATATTTATAATTGTAAACAAATGAGCTGTAACTTATTGGACGCCAAATTTGAACGGATTAAGATCCAGTCCTGAAGATTACCATCCAGTATGGCCCGGTGGAGCATTTAATTCATTTTTTTGCGCGGAGTGCCCTTCGTTTGGGGTGGTCTTTAAATTTTACCCCTCATATTTGAAATCTTTAAAATTTGCCCTTCGGCTAACACCCATAAGTTGAGTTCGAACCCACGCGCGATCAAAATTTTAAAAAAAATTCGCAAGCAAGCATGCGGGACCGGCATACTTTTGTTAAGGAATTACCAAAGTTTGCCGGCTGGAAGGATACTTATGCCTTGTGGGCCTTGTGCATAAAGACTTTAAGTACGCGGGTCGCGCATAGCAAAGATAACTTTGATAATTCCCGCGCGTGGTTATGCGTCAGTCCAAAATTTAAAGTTTGCCCATTAAAAGTATGCCCACCCCGCATAACTTTGTGAATTTTTGACACGTATAATTTGTTTTAACCATGGTTAACTTCCCTCTCTTACTTCTTCTATCTTCCTTCTTCCATCTTCCTTCTTCCAAAATCGAGAACAAATATTTGTCGTCTTATACTTTGAAAACCGATCTCCATCGATTTTTTAAAGCCAAAAAAACTTATTAAATTTCGATCTCCGTCTATTTTTTATATAAATTTCAATGTAAGTATATGAACAAAGAATATCAGTGGTCTAGTGGTAAAGCCCTTTAATGCCAAGGAACATACTCGGGTTTTATTTCAACTTCCTACATTTCTTTCTTTCGGTTTTTTTTGTTTTTTACAAAATCGATGGACTCGGTTTTTTTTTTAAAAAAATTAAAAAATCGATACGTTTTTTAAATCAAAAA
This sequence comes from Lycium ferocissimum, assembly GCF_029784015.1. Lineage (NCBI taxonomy): Eukaryota > Viridiplantae > Streptophyta > Magnoliopsida > Solanales > Solanaceae > Lycium > Lycium ferocissimum. Next base: position 5,443,295 of record NC_081347.1, read on the forward strand.
CAAAGATAAATTAAATCAATGTAGAGAGAACAAAGAATTTGAGTGGTAAAGTCCTTTAATGAGGTTAAAGAACATACTCGGGTTTTATTTCAACTTCCTACCTTGAGGGAAAAGAAGCGGGGAGAGAGAGACAGGTTTGAGGAATGGTTTAACATTAATCTCATGGAGGTTTATGGATTTGTGTGTTATTTGTATAAAAAATAGATGAAGATCAAATTTGATAAGTTTTTGAATAGTTGAATCGGTAAGTGTATAGTTAATGACCATTTTAGATAATTTATGGCCTTTTCTCTCTTAACCTTCGTCACTTTCTTCTCTCTTCTTCCTTCCTTTTTCAAAATCGAGAGCTCTCATGTTATTCTCCTCTTCTCTATCTCACTCTCTCCTTCTTCCCATTTCATTGCTCTTTATAGATTTGGTAATTGTCGGTTTTTCATTGTTCCCAAATAGTTAAAGCCCATGAAGGCATCATTTGATGACGTGATCTTGGATAGTTGCAAACCAATGTAGTATGAAATCTTGTCCTAAATGATATAAGGATGTTTTGTGCACAGAATGTGAAATTGAATTATGAAAATCCTTCAGCATCTCAAAAAATAGAGAAATAAACTCGAATATATCACGTCTCCTATAAATTAAAATAGAAATTTAAACTCACTTATTTAAGCTTGTTCGATAATGGTGGATTACAAGTTTTAGAGGAGTTCAAAACTTAAACGTGAAGTAATTTGAACAGTTAAATTTCATATTTGGGTTTTTTGAGTTTGTTAGTTATTGTGATTGGGTCTTGTTCTAATTGATTCTAGACATGAAGACGACTTCAAAACTTAAATTTGAAGTAGTTGAGCTCAATTTGAGTTAAATTTCATAGGAACTACAAGGAAGAAGACGAAGATAGTTTTAATATAATGATGTATAATATTATACAATAGTGTATATTGGTGTATAAATTCCTCATATCATGTATGTTTCTTAGTTTTTTAGCAGCTGTTTCTGGAAAGCATCGGTCTTGCGAGTAATTTGGGTAATACAATATTCATGTTATGATTTAGTACTATAACATAATTATGCATATATATAAAGCATATAAGGTATTTGATTATATGTCTCATACAACTGAATTAGTTTTCTTGGATGTTATTTTTACAGGTCCTACAAAATATTCACCTCTCATCAGATACATTTTTTCCCCTTCTAATGAAATATAATATTGGTACGTGTATGTGTGACATTTATGGTTGGCGTATTATGTTTGCTTGTATATTTATTTTGCTTTTCCCATTTCTCTTTGTTTGTTCTGTTATGAGTGTATGTCGACTTGGACTGTGTATTGATTTGCTTAATTGTACTTTTTGAATTCATAATTGGTTGTATGCAATATTGACCTTCACTGAAGTTGCATGTATATATTTTTGATGATAATGCTCAGAGAAAGATCAAGTACATGTCAAGATTCATTTGTTTAATCATACAGAGGGAGACAGCATTGTCTCTGACTACACCATCATGAACATGATTTTCGGCTTGCTACTTTATATTGTGAGTTTTGATCTTTTTGTTATGCTATATGTGCTGCTATGCCAATCTACTGTATTAGTCTATGAAACTTTATTCTGAATCCAGCCAGAATAAGAGATTGTGGAGATTTGCCTGAATGTTTTACTTTTGTTTCCTATGCTCTATATATGTTTGACTCTTTGCTCTATAGAAGGAAAACAAATTATGGACATCATTGATGGATAGTACAAGTAATGGAAATGAGTCATGACTAAGTTCATTTAAAGATTTCCTTAATCACAATAAATCAATTTTCTCAAATGTATTATTTTTGATAGCATATGGACTATACATTCTAAGAGTAAAACATAGTTGCGCCAAAGCAGTAGGATATGAGTAGTATAATGGCATCAACATATGTCACAGAGCTTCAATATCGAGCATTTATTCTTATTTTGTATTTGTATTGATGGTATTCTCCAAAGATCTTCAAATCAAAAAATACATCTTGAGAGTACTGATTTTATGTTTCTTGTTGTAACAAGTCTACTAATATTTCTTCATAGGTTTCGGTAGTTTAGAAATTGCATTCTCAATCTTCTTACCATCTATGATGTAGTAAGTGGATTTTCAGTGTTGATTTCGATGGGTAGTGTTTATTCCACTTGTAAATGCGCTAATATCTGTTCCTCTAGCATCTTTCAAATGTCTCTCAGGACAACTGGGAATTAGAGAATCTTGCATTACTTCGAGACAATACTTGACGGTGATGGTAAGTCTTGGTGAGGAATGAAGTATAAAGCCATTGATCCCCACGTATAACATGTCAGTCAATTTATAGAGTAAATGTGAACTACAATTGAGTTCTTACCAAGTCTTCTCTCTTTGTATTTGTAAGAGGATTATTTGAAGGAGCTGAATAGCATTTTTTTCATAGCCAGTTATTGCTGCAGCAAATGATCGAGCCAAAAAGCAAATAGAAGCTCTAGATAATATTCTTCCTTTTTATATTTCAGGTGGGCAATTTTATCTTTTTCAATCGCTAAAGAACTACTTTTTCCATTTACTTTTAGAATTTTTATAGTACCAGTTTCTAGAAACAAAAGAACTACTCTTTCCGTTCCACTTTATGTGACCTGATCCATAGTACGAATAAATGTACATATTTAAAAACTAAATAAAATGTACTATAAGTTACGATAGTTAACAATTCAAAATAGTTTAAATATTAAATCGTGTTCAAATACAACATCTTCAACTCTCCAAATAGTAACTAGATCACACAAATTGGAACAGAGGGAGTGTAAGCTTTCCATGTGACCCTGGTTCTATTTGTTTTTATACTGTTGAGTTGTACTTGCAATTTATGTAATTTCAAAGTAATATAGTCTATGAGCAATAACAACCTGGTGAAAGAAAGTTCTTATTATTAATTTCCTTTTTAAATATAAAATATATAGTAGTTAAATGTTGTTAGCTTTACGACCAATTCACTCTTCTCTGGTCAACATGTTCTAATGGCAATAGCAAAGCAGTTTTAAACATCTGCTAGCCAACAGTATCTGAAATTGTCAAGGAAGGAATCATGAGAATTCCTACATCTCATTTTTGATCAAAAAAGAGAATTCGCACATCTCTTTATTTATAACTGATTAAGTTATTTGGTGCAGGCCACTGGGAGATATAAATTTTGCATGTGGTTTTGCTTTTGTAGACTACTGTTGTATACCATTCTCTTCGTAAATCTTCATAGTAATAGTGACACTTTATTTTTGATCACTTTCCATTCCCTGTCTCTAATTGTGTTTCTGGTTTAAGTCTTTTCCTAATTATTTACAGAAAAGTACGACAGTTGAATTATTGATCGTATCTCATTCCCAAGTGACAAGTCTAATATAAATTTTCTGTGCAGTTTCAAAAAAATTCAATGCTGAAATAATTTTAATTATAGAAGAATAAAGTACCCATTTGTCAATCTTTAACGATAAAAGTTATTTGAACTTTTTGTTAATGTAAGGGAGAACTGTCATGGTTAATGAAATAGTCTTCCTATGAATGTTTCATTATGTTTGTTAACAGCCAGTTATGCTGTCTGTACCTGAATCATATTAGCAAATTACCATTAAATGAGCTAACAATATTGTAGTTGCTCTTTCAGATTCATTTTGCACTAGAAGTTAGTATTACTGAATGCAGACTAAAGAAACCAGTATACTGAATTAGTTGTTCTGACTAATGCCAAAAAGATGAGTTAGTCATTGAAAACTCTCATGACATGCTTACAATTTTTTGTGTTCTGGTGAAACAGTTAATTACAGTTGAGCAACACATTCATGTTCAGTAGTGCACCATCTGCATTTGACATTTTAATAAACTAAAGCTAAAACATTTCATGGTGAGAGTTGATACGTAAACTCTCTGGGTCTCTTCTATCCAGCAACAAGACTATTGCAGATAGTTCGAACCCTATGCCTCAAAGATTGTGATACTACTGCTACAGTACTAGGGGAGGAAGATATGATTTCTGACTTTTGGTAGATTGGAGTATCAAATGTATTGAACTTTAATGCATGTTTAACACTGTTGTTCGACGGAGCCACCTGCCACAAAATCCACTTCCAAATATGATAGAATGCTATAGTTGAGGCATTTTATTAATCCTAAACTTGACCTATATAGTGGGAGTCTCACATTTTATTGGTCGACATTCTGTCCAACAATTGAAAAATTTAGCCGATACAATCTGAAGTCATGAAGGAAAGAATCATGAGAATACCAATTTGAGCACCTTTTATGTGCCGAACTTCGGTGATTCTCAGGTAGAGATGACCTTCACGGTATGTCATACTATGCTTTTTTCATATTTGCTAATTATTGATTTTCTTCATCTCAAAATACAAGTTTTTGTTGCCTGAACTAGAAAAGCTTTTTCTTCATCGAGCGCTACAGTTTTCTGTGCACTGTTTTAAGTTTGTCAAATCATGGAAAGCTTGGTAATTTCCTTTCCAAGTTTTGAAGCAAGAGTGACTGTCACTGCTTATTATTTTATATATGTCTTGCGGACTTTTACTGTAAGCTCTTTTGATGTCTTCTCTACATATTGTGCACTAGAGGTGTCTCATCTTATTTTCCATATTTCCATCTAAATAAAAGCCGAGCTGTCACAATTTTGTGATGGTGCACTACAGGTTCTCTCACCTAGCTAATGCTGCAAAACAGATGGGAAATACAAGAACTGTAGAGATTTTAGGAGAAAGCTCTGCAAGTGGGAAGATTTGTAGATTGCTACTATTATTTTCAATTTATATTGTCTGCCATAATATAAAGACTTTGAGGTATTGCGTTATGCTTTAGTCTTTGTTTTTTCGATTGAAGGTGCGACCGAAGGAGTCTTACCTTCCAGAATGCTTATGCTATGTTACATTAGTTTTACTGTATGAAGATAAGAGGAGACTACCTTCCGTTACTCTTTTCATTCTGTTTTTCACTTTCCAGCGGACCTCCAGGCAATGCTTTTGGTCATCATCTCAAACAAGGAATATATAGATAAATTTATGATCTTCTGCAACTGTTTTTAATTTCATGGTATGAAGTGGTCGTGCTTGAGTTAATGCAATGTTCAGCTTGCTGTTTTTTTAATTACTCTAGAAATTTAATTGTTCAAGTAGGAAATTTATAGTTGTTAGTTACAGCTGGAAGATGAAGAAGCTGAGAGATATAGGACTTTCTGCAACTAGAAATATTATTTCTACACTTACCTTGAAGCGTTTGCATGTTATATAACTTGGGAATTGGGCAAAGAGATGGTTCCACAAAATATTAAGAACTCCAAAACTAACTGCTCTGTCCAGGTTGTGGACAAGTAGGCGAAAGGTGGTGCTTGGCTGCTTTAGTGTTTCATACGTGAGAGGTTGTGAAAAAGTAGGCGAAAGGTATTGTTTTGGCTGCTTTAGTGGTTCATAATCAAGAGGCAATGTCAACTCTGTTGAATTGAAAAGATTGCTTTTAGCCTATGTTCTTGCTCTTATTTTCTCCTCCTGCGTTTACTTCTTAGCATTGCTTAAGTTTTGTAATTGCAGGTTCTAATATTTTTGTTGTATACTGCAACAAAAGAAGGCTTGGAATGATAGACTTTCAAAACGAATGCATTTTTTTTTTGCCACTTTGTAAATATGTGGGAAGCAGCCTAAGAATGTACATATGTTGCAACATAGTATTTCTTAATCTTTGGATATGTTGTAAAATTTTGTTCCTCAATACGCGATTATATAGTGGAGCATTAATATGTTGTAAACATTTAATCTTGATAAACAATGGTAACAAGTATAAATTACTTTTTCGGCATTGAACCTTTTGGCAATGTCGGGCATATTGCCCGTGGTGTGCACGGGCACGGGCCAGGGCCATCTAGTTGTATTTATCAATTGCAGTGTAACATGGCACTAATTTGAGAATTTAACATGGACGAGGAATAATAACGAGGCTATATTTGAAAAAAGGGAAAATCCACTATGGCGTCATGGGATCACGAGTATTACAGTCAAATACAGGAAATCATTCGGAAATGGTTTTATTTCATTTTCAAACTTAATTCATCAAGTACATAACACAAGACATGATCCCTCCGTAAATGAACTCGACAATAAGATGAGCTGTATATATGTAGTATATCTTGAACTGTAGAGAAACCTTCTATGCCTTGTGTTTCCTCCATCTTCCACTGCTCCAGCTGAACAACAATTCTTTCACAGTGTCCAGCCTCACCCAATGTATAACAAAACATATCACCCAATGTATACCAAAACATATCAAAACTGCTCGACAATGTAGAAGGAGGTGATCCACATCTTTCCCCAAGCACTTACACATGACGCACCAGCTGACGCAAGTAATCTTCCTCTTCCTCAAATTCTCAGCCGTCAAGATCACCTCTCTCATTACTAACCAAGTGAAAAACGCACCTTCCTTTTAGTATTGTTAAGTTGTCAACGAACTCCTTTTAGGCCACAACAGTCTTTAGGGATTTCAGAAGCCCCGTACATTACTAAATTATTTTTGCATACATCAGCACGTCCTTGGTGATGTTTTTCTTATCCAGAAAATAAAAATTCCTGCAGCCTAATATGATTGTAATTCCTGTGGTACACTGGAAGTGAATCCTTCATATTCCTTGCCTTCTTTTTTGACAGATAAGAAAAAAAAATGTATTTTTTTGACAGTAGATTCTTTGCCTTTTCTTTCTTATCCTTCTCATGTTAATGCATATCTAAGTCTCTAAACTCGATATATACTGAAGACATTTAGGGTTTGATTATTTAGACATTGTTACTCCATCGACATCACCAAACGAAAAGCACCTTATGCATTTATCTTTGTTATAAATGTGCATTTCCTACACCATTTAGGACCAGCTTATTCCAGGAAAACTTTCAGATTTAACCATCACCATTTCCTTTTTAGATCATTTCATATTCTTTTAACTTTTGAAAATGACAAGTGTCTTCTTACAAAATTCATATAGACTACCTCCATTATGAACTTAAATTGGAAATGAAGAAGGTAGTCTCCTAGAGCTAATGTTTTTTTTTTTTTTTTTTTTTTTTTCTTAATCTATACCACAAAGAAAGTTGTCTTTACCTGGGAGAGCAGTTGATATCAACAGAGATTGCTCACAACCAAAATGAAAAAGCTAGAATGTTTGCACTGTTTAACTGGATATAAAATTTAAGAAAGGAAACAAGTTTTCTCAAACTTGCAATCAATAATTGAAACTTTGCACAGCTAGCCTCGACACCACGGTTATAAAAAAAATGAAAAACTTAATACCAGGAAAGATACGACTCCACGATATTGAAAAACGATAAGCCTTAAATCCCATCTTGGATATGAGCTCAATATCTTCCTGTATTTTAAAAGAACAAAATTAAACACAAAAAAGCAAAAAATCACTGCCATGAATAAGAACAAAGTATATCAACAAAAGCAATAGCAAAACACAAAGTATTTATCTTTTTCGACACCACCCACAAGGCAAACATAAGGTTCAAAAGAAAGTAAACTTTTCCAATCCCAATTCCAAATTATATTGTTTTGTTAGCTTATTTGGATGGTTGTTGCATATCGTTTCGTAACATTTTGTATTGTATTGTATGGCACTGTCTTGGTTTGATGAATGCAACATTTGGATAGATTATATCGTTCCCGTCGTTACATAATACCACACATCAACAATTTGAAGAATAAACTTACAATATTATAAAGAAAAGTAGAGTATGGGATTATGAAAGCGTAGGGCAAAGGATAATATAAAATTATTAAATAATAAGCAAAGGAAAAATGAGAAGAAAAAGATAAGGTAACGATGCGACCACACCAAATCGGTCGTTACATAAAATGAGACTTTTATGATGGATTTAACCATGCGATTCAACAAATATTTAAGTAACAATCAAAACAAACATTGTATTTAAAGTAAGAATACGATACAATACAATATGTAACAACCATCCAAATAAGTTTTTAATACTAAAATTGACTAAAAAAAATATAAATTAAAAAGAGAAACGGCTACCTTGTAGCGATGATACTGATCAACAGCCACATTCCCGGTGCTTCCATCACATATTTTGCCTAACAAAAACAAAACTTCAATGAAAAAAGAAAAAGTACAAGCAGAGAGAATTGACCATTTTTACCTTGAATATGTGAAAAAGAATCCCATATGCTAGGACCCCTTCCTCCCTCTTTGCTTCCACCTTCAACCTTTTTCCATATACCAAAATTCAAAAAGAAAAAATATTACAAAATGGGAGATAAAATAAAACACTGCCCCAAAAAAATTGATAGGAGGAGCATAGGTGAATCCAGGATTTAAGTTTCATGGGTTCAACCTTTAAAATTTTAACATTGAACCTATAGTATTTTTAAAAGTATGGGTTCAAATCTATTATTTCTTGTTTTTGAAAGAAAATATTTTATTCAGACTCTCATAAATCTTTGAATGATCTCCAAATTGTCCTCTACTACACATGAAAATAGCCAGTAACACGCTTATTTATAATAGTACGAAACCTATTTTGATTAGAAACTAAAAAAGTCATCACTGCAAATTTTAACAAGACATGAATTCAATAAACTAAGTACTAGCAAATATTAAATAAGTAGTACAACTATTTTAATGAATAAAATTACGGATAGTTTCAAAAATATACAATCCAGCATAAAATATTAAATCCACATAGCCATATTTTTAATTTACATCTGCATAGATAATGCCTTGTATAAAAGTTTTTATATAAAAGGGCCATTTGTTTATTCACACGATATACAACAGTATACTATAATAATGTATAAAGGGGCCATTTCGGGTAAATATTTTCTCCAGATAGAGATAGAGTGTTATTTTCCCAATAAAACTATGTGTTAAAAGTACTGGATTATTGAAGCTATATAGTCAAATGGAAGAAACCTGATAAGCAGAAGTGGCAACACCAAAGACAAAGTGAGAAGGGAAGTCAGCACAAGAGAGTTGGTGCTTAGAGCTATAAATATTGTTCCATTCTTTCTCTATTGCTTTCTTTTTCTCTAAACCCATTATTAGCTTTCTTGATTTTACACTTGAATTTGTTTCCATTTATGTTATATGTTTCTAAATGGAAGAAATGATTTGCAACAAAATTGAACTATAGAAAAATGGAAGTGAAGTGTGAAATCTATGTAGTCATGACTCATGAGTGAGTGAGAGAATGCGGTGGTCTAAGGGGTCCATAGACAAATGTCCAGAGTATGAAGCAATTGGGCGGAATAAGGGGAATTTATAGGTTATTATTTAGTTGGATCGAATTTAAATGATAGAATGAATTTAAAAAATAATTTCATGTTATTTTGGGAAATATTTTCTGTCAGGATAGGGGTATATTTGAAAACTTTAAGGATGAGAGGGGTATTTTTGATCCAAAATAAGTTCGGAGAATATTTTTAACTCTTTTTTCAAAGTAGAGGCGTATTTTTGACAGTTTGCCCTTTATTAAATTTGAATTTATACCAAAACTGAAACCAAATTAAATTCAAAAAGTCTGATATTAAAATAAATGACTTTTAATAAAGACAATTATACTCAAAATTTAGATCTGAAATATCTAATTAAACATTTACTACGTCATCATAATTTTATTTTGATCAATTGAACCTTTTCTCTTTGTTTTTCCTTTTCTTGTCATGTCTTTGATAGAAGTTTCAAAGTTTTCGTGATTATGGACTTTTTATAAATAAAAACATTTTATAATAGTGAAGTTTATAAAGATCCTCAAAAAATAGTAGTACGTGGAATTTACTTTCTTTTTGTTAAAAGTTGTACAACCAGTGGCCTAAGTCAAAAATTTATAAGATTTCATAAATATTTTAAACAAAATTCATTTATGTTTTCAAAATTCACTCTTTTAACTTTTTTAGATGTAAAGCTATGATTTTATTCTTTAAGGATTAATTCATTCAAACAATTGTTTTAATGGATAAATAAAAATAATTCATTCAGAATAGTTAAGCATAAAACGGAATATAAAACCATTATGAACAGGAAAAGGGAGATCAGATGTATGGGAAGAAGGAAAATCAAAACCAACGAGATAGATATATCTGCTAATTAGTGAGAAATAAAAACTTAGCATAATTTACTCACTCATTTTAATAACTCAAACTAAAATCTAAAAAATAATACCTTTTATTTATGATATTTAGAAAAATTATATATTGTATATAATTAAATGTCATTTCCAAGTCTTTTTAATGTAAAGATTTATAATTTTCTTGTATAGTGACATAGTAATGCATTAAATATTCTTTCCATATTATCGAATTTTTATTTCAATATTTCAAGTTATAGTTAATTTTTATTCTTCAACAAAAGTTTTCTTATAACAACTAAAAATTATTATAGGTATCACAAAGTTACAATTAATATATAGAAAAATTCATTTTCTTTATACAATAGTGAACTTTGGCTAATATTTTAGAACTTTGAATAAACTAATTACATCTTGATATCTACCAATAAGATTTTCGACAACAAGAATCAATGTATTATATAGCAACAAATGGCTAATATTTTATTAATTTGAAAGAACCTCAAGTTATATATTAAAAAATGTGATTACTACTTTTTGTATATAAAGTTATAAACTATAAACACGTACTAATGACTAGTTATGTAATAATAGCGAAGTTGTAGAGTGAACCCTAGGTGAAGTATCGGTTCTTTTTAGAAACGCTGCCGGAGTAGAAGAAACTGCCGGTGAATTATTCAGACCCGTCAGAGCAAGGAAAATCGACGGTGAAGTATTTAAACCCCCTGCCGGAGTAGTAGAAACCGACGTGAAGTATTCAGACCTATCGGAGTAGTATAAACCGATGGTGAAGCATCGAAGAACTCAGGTCGGAGCAGTGAAAATAGCCGACGGAGCAGTGGAAACCGCCGACCGAGTCATGGAAACCGCAGATGGAGCAGTGGAAACCGTTGACGGAGTAGTAAAAACTGCCGACAGAGAAGTAGATACTGTCGACAGAGCAGTGAAAATCGCCGATGAAGCAGTGAAATCGTCGATGGAGCAGTAAAAATCGTTGACAAAGAAGTAGATACCGTCGGCAGAGCAGTGAAAACTGCCAACGGAGTAGTCAAAACCGTCAACGAAGCATTAGAAACCGCTAACGGAGCAGTGGAAATCATCGACGGAGTAGTGGAAACCCTAGGTTGGGCATTGAAGATGGTCACACGAGTTTGCGTTTCTTAGATGTCATTTTTCTTGCAATCTTTTTCTCTCTTTGGTTGTGGAGGGGAAACCGAATCATCCTTAGTTTCAAAGGAAGGACGGACTAACTTTCTCTTTTTTGACGACGTCATTGCGCAATAATTTTATTTTGGTGAACTCGTATTTATAGGGAAGACGTCATTCACTCCTTGCTCTCCGCTAGTGGTGCTCTATAACGAAAACTCTCTCCGGATTCCAAAAACAAACAAACAAAAAATTTAGCCATTTACATATCCCTTAAGAAAATATTAATTCCTAGATAAAAATAAATAATCTAACTAAATTATCCCTAATTAAAGAGCCCGGAACTTTTTTAACCTAAAAAATAACTTTTGGGACTAAACTAACTCTTTTAAAAAAAAAAATCAAACTAGGCTTCAACATGTACTTTCATGCACAGACTCTGTGCGTGAAAGAGGATACTTTTTTTTTCTTTTTTTAAGCTATCAAAATCACGTTTTTTCAATACTTTGGGTAAAGATTAGTCATATTTCAAAACCCTAAAATATCAATATTTTATATAGAACTTAGTATATTTTTTTGCGTACAATAACGTCGGCTCATTACATCAAGTATACCTAAACATTTGGATCGTCGTTTTAGGGGTTGTAAAGTGCCCCGAAGTAAGTTTTGTTTGCTTGGAAACTTGTCATAAGTTTTGTTTGCTTGGAAACTTGTCATCTTTGTTCTTTGGAAATCAAACTCAAAATTAAGCTTTTCTCCGTACTTTGACTGAAGATTAGCTATGTTTCAAAACACCGGAATATAAATATTTTATATAGAACTTCATATTTTTTTAGCATAAAATAATATCGGTTTATTACATCAATTATACATATATGTTTGGATCGTCGTTTTAGGGGTTGTAAAGTGCCTCGAAGTAAGTTTGGAAACTTATTATCTTTAAGCTTTCTTTTTGTACTTTGACCGAAGATTAGTCATGTTTCAAGACGTCGGAATATAAATATTTTATATAGAACTTAATATTTTTTTTAGCGTACAATAATATCGGCTCATTACATCACGTAAATAAAAAATAAGGACAAGAGCATAGGTAGAAAACTAGTTGTAAATTGTTGAAACTTTAAATGGTCATAACTTTGCGCTCGGATGTTCGATTTACGAGATTTTTTTTTTTTTTTTTTGACCTAGGGTATTTTTTTCGAGATCTAGCCGGGCAAATTGCCATAGCCAAGCCGATTTTTCAAAAAACGCCCATTATCCCATTCAATTTGAATTTTCCCCTAAATTGGTACACAATTTTTATTTTTGCTTGGTGAAAATTTGATGATAAAAAGTAGATTTCAAGATGAAAATCTCGTGGTGATGATGTTCTGAATGTCAATTTCGAGGTTCGAAATGCAATTTATGAAAACGAGTTAGATAGCATTAGTGAATATTATAAAAACTAAAAAGTGTCTACTTTATTGCATTCATCAATTGAATTGGTGGTTTAGCCTCTCTTTTTTAGTTACTTCTTTTTTATGCCAACAACATGGGATCAAACCTTTGTGGGAGCATTAAATGAGATATATTATATCTTGGTTGAACATCTCGTATTGGATAAATTATTTTTGAATATAATATTTTTATTTCAAAACACTTAAATCAAAACCTTATAAAATATGACACTTAGATCTAAAGATGATAAGTTTCCAAGCAAATAAAATTTACTTCGGGGCATTTTACAACCCCTAAAACGACAATCCAAACGTTTAGGTATACTTGATGTAATTTACGTTTATTGACGTTATATATTAAATTCTATATAAAAATATTAAATTCTATATAAAATATTGATATTTTGGGGTTTTAAAACATGACTAATCTTTGCTCAAAGTATGAAAAAAACGTGATTTTGATAAGCTTAAAAGATAAAAAAGAAAAAGAAAAAAAAAGTACTCTCTTTCACGCACAGAATCTGTGTGTGAAAGGACCAACCGAAAAAAAGTTACGGTTTGATTCTTTCATATATTCATGCGTGAAGCCTAGTTTTTTTTTTTTTTTTTTTTAAGGGTTAATTTGGTTCCAAAAGTTATTTTTTGGGTTAAAAAAAATTCCGGGCTCCTAATTAAATAAGCATTTAATTTGATCATATAACACTTAATAGAGTCAATAAGCCCACCGTCCAAAAGGTTTAGTAAAAGGTTGATTTGGTCAACACAATAAAGATACTGTGCTACAGTAATCTATATTTCCAGTACCGCCAAAAACTCATTTAAATTTTTCAAATACTAGCACTCTTACTTTAACTCTCCAAAACTTTTACTAATTTTTCAACACTTCATGACTCAAATCAAAATAGAGAGATAATAGAAATCATAAATGTCGTGGGTTAGAAGTTTAGTACATCAGAAATAAAATTAATTTGATGATTTTATCATTTTCAAAAAAAATCTAAAGTTTTTGCTTGTAGCTAAACTAAAATCACCAAAAGGAAAAAGAGATCCTACCATGCCTCCTAGCAATCATCATCTAATTTGTAACTAACAACCAAACCAAGAATAAAATCACCAAAAGGAAAGGCATACGAAATAAGGTGACTAGCTTATGAAAAAGACACAATCCATTGATGCATGGCCTTCGAATTTATGTTGTAAACATTTAATCTTGATAAACAATTGTAACAAGTATAAATTACTTTTTCGGCATTGAACCTTTTGGCAATGTCATAAGACAATGTCAGGCGTATTGCCCGTGCTGTGCACGGGCCCGGGCCAGGGCCATCTAGTGATATTTATCAATTGCAGTGTAACATGGCACTAATTTGAGAATTTAACATGGACGAGGAATAATAACGAGGCTATATTTGAAAAAAGGGAAAATCCACTATGGCGTCATGGGATCACGAGTATTACAGTCAAATACAGGAAATCATTTGGAAATGGTTTTATTTCATTTTCAAACTTAATTCATCAAGTACATACACAAGACATGATCCCTCCGTAAATGAACTCGACAATAAGATGAGCTGTATATATGTAGTATATCTTGAACTGTTACTTTGCTACCTATATACCCGGCTCAACATTCGTGGAGAACAATCATATCAGATGAGAATTGGCCAATCAATCTTGTGGAGTAAGCTAGGCTAAAATTGGAAAAAAAGATCCTACCATGCCTTCTAGCAATCATTATCTAATTTGTAACTACACCAACAACCAAACCAAGAATAAAATCACCAAAAGGAAAGGAAAAAGAAATAAGGTAACTAGCTTATGAAAAAGACAGACAATCCATTGATGCATGCCCCCATGGCCTTCGACCTCTCTTTTGTTTATGCTCTGCCAAAACAAGAGAAACAGCTAATTAGCCCAAAGTTTCAACCTTGAAATGACAGATTACTGAATATATCAAGATTAGATACACTTAGTCATCGAACAAATGTATAGATATACATAAATATTTTCCACTATTACTACGATGAATCTCAGAAGACTTTCAGTGTGTGGATGGTGGTACCAACTACCAAGAGGACAAAGAAAAAATCGGAAAATATGACAACCACAGGAGACTAACCAAACTTCGAGTTCTTACCTCCTATAACGAAAAAGGTGCCAAGTAACACCACAGAAACGTTGAGAATGCCTATTACAGTAAGTATGACTCGACAACAGTTCGCCCGAACTTTTCTTCAACATCCTTGGGTGTCTCAATCTGATACAAAAATAATCAGGAATACGACAAATTTTAGAGAACAAAGACAGGGGCAGAGTGGAGAGTAGCACCAAAACATTGACTTACCGCATTTAGAGCTTTGAAAAGAGCCTTAACTGTGTTATGTGGGTTCCTTGAGCCAACAACCTGCAAGAGCATGATGTTACAATGATGGGCACTGAATAAATACCGATTTCAATATTAGATGAACTGCTTGATCAGAAGAATAATACAGTACCTTCGATTTCACATTCCTGAAACCGGCTAAATGCAAAATTGTTTGGACAGTTCTACCTGCTTTCATCCCTGTTTGAGTAGGAGCAGGCCACAGATATACCTGAATAGAGGTGCAAGTAAGCAAAAGTTCGAGACCAAAGAGTCAAAAAAATGAAAAATGGAACTTTATCCTCTATAAACAGAAAAACAAGATTCCTCATTTTTTTTTTCTTTGGGTAACTAAACTGATTTCATTACCAAAGTGAACAACGTAACAGTACAAAAAGGAGGAGGATTGTTGGACTTCATGCCCCAACAGGCTCCAGGCAATTAAACACCAGAACATCAGTTAACTAAACCATCTAACAACTATCAGTAGGTGTAAATAGAAAGTCACAATGGATTTTCTACATGTATGAGCAAAGGAAAAATTATCAAAAAAAGAAAAACTACAATTCGTTATCAGGATAGTTGGTACCTTGGTCTTTTTGTAGTTTGTTTGAACTGCATGTGAAATTGTATGCTCCTCATGCCGTTCAACATAATGTAGGTTCTGGAAGCATTTCTCATATGCCTGCAGAAATTTAATTTTTAAACAAAACAGTCTTGTTTTAGCAGACTTGCTGAAAGACTAAAAAAGTCTCCTCTGGAGGGAGATGAGGCAAAAAAGGCTGTCTTTTGACAAAAAATGAAAGCACATGAGTTAGATGCCATGGTCAAATAATAAACAGACTCCTGTACCTTTTGCAGGGCAATGGGAATAGCTGGACCTTTTGCTTTTGCAAAACCAACAACTCCTTGATAGTTCCCACAAGCCAACAAAGCAGTATACTTGACAACTTGTCCTCCCTGTATCACATTTCAGCCAAAATTTGTGAAATGGTTCATTCAAGTTCCACTAAAGAAGAATGAAAAATCCATTGCAATGGCAGCATTACCTTAGTAACCTTACATGTCCTATTGACATCAATGAGTTTCACATCAAAACCCTGCCATCGTGAAGAAACAATAAGTGAAAACGAAGGAATGAGGACACCCAATTCAGAGAAACATAGATACTACAAAATAACTTAAAGAGTATATACCTTTAATAATCATAAACACGTCCTCATAGAGTGATATTATTTATGTAAACATTCTTGAGTTGAGGCAGTCATAAGAATCCTCAACACAGAAACAAATGGTGTACGCAAATGAGGAAACAATGTTCCCCCACTTTACTTGAGGGTCTTAGGATTCGGGAATGCTCAAAAATATTAGCAAATTTTACAAGCTCTCACTACTTCGACTTAACAATGATTCGAACTCTCAGATGAGCTACGTCAATAGCAATTACTTATTGAAACTTGCAATTTCCTGGAGGCTTATCGGATGGTCCCTCTTATAAGACAATTAATGTATATTGCTCTTTTTGGTCAGAGAGCTCCAAAGGCAAGCAAACAATATGAAGCATTTCGGAAGCACGCAGTTTTCCTTTCTCAAAATGAAACATTTCGGGATCACTAGCAAAGAATGAGAATTGATTAGTACATTTCGTGTCAACTTCCACTCTATCTTCCATATTTAATTTTTTGTTAGAGGCATGTCAAATGCGCTATTCGGTTTATCAGAAAAAGAATGTCAAGATGTGTTAATTAAGAGCATTTCAACGAAAAGGTCTTCAACCGAGTGCTAACACTGGAAGAGGGAAGACATGCACCTTATTTCCTCAACCAAAAACAGCGGAGATTTTTTGGCTACAGACCTATCTACAAGAGACTACGAGTTTTTGTCCACTGCATTGGCAAAAAGCAAGACATAGCATGCTTCTACTTTCCGGCCAGCAGATTGGAATCTAACCATTAACTAATAAGATTCGCATTCTTGCCATACAGCTCAGGAAAATTTCATTACTTGCCAGATCTCCAATAACTTCCTATCAAAATAAAATTGATTATTAATGTTAAACTGTTCCTCTACAGAATGACCAACACAGCGAAAATCTTTTTGATAACAATTACTGCCAAATTTTCTGAGAAACAAACGCCGCAATCATTTCAAGGAAGCCATCCAGGGAAATTACACAAAGAAGCTGAAGCCTTTAAGAAAAGTCAATTGTTAGAAGCAATATTTATTCCTTCTATATGCTATGAAGCAAAATATCAGACACATGAACATGGTATATATGAGTCTGGCCTCGAAGTATTTGGTACCATGAACATGCATCTTTTAACTTTACTCATTTCACTGGCAGAAAATTTGCAGGATAAACGGTTAGAAAATCTTCCACCAAAAACAGCTTTCTCAAAAGTTAGTCCTATTTTGCAAGAAAGTAAAACCAACGCTTTCATTTTGTTTTGAATTGTCTTTTTCTATTGAAAGAAACACAAGCAAGAAAATATCTTTTTTCTTTACTGCACTTTCCAGAGAAATCCATCAGCCCATTGCTTTTTAATACCCAACCTGAGGCTGAAATTTCGGGAAAATGAATGGAGTGGAAAGTTTCATACGGCAAGAAAATTCTCCAACACAGTGAAAGAAGACAAATCAAAATTTTAAATCTAATTCAGCATGTTTGCAGCACTTAGGACATTTTCAAGATGATGACAAAACAATGCATGCCATGAAAAGAATGCTTAATGATCAGAATTCAGAAACAAGAAAATTTGTGAAAAACTTATCTAGGTCTAGTGTCCAGGTTAAGACTTGGTGCTTACTTTTCTGTACTGAGGCCTTCTTTTCTTCTCCGTCAACGAGTTCCTCTCTTCAGCAAGATCTCTGATTTCCTCTTCTAAAAGCTTACCCTTTTTCCCAAAGGTGTGGTCCAATTCAGCCAGTTTTTCTTCAAGTTTCCTGTCAATGGCGTTGAGCTTCTCTAACAATATATCATCCTTCTCTTTCATGTCATCAAACTCTATGTCGTCGTCGTCATCTCCTCCTTGAATCATCCCCTTTTCCTTTTCAAACCCAGCATGTTCTAAAAGATCTACAGAGGGTCCCACCTGCTCATGCTGAATGATTCCATAATTCTCTGGGTCATTGGGATCATAAGCTTCCTTCCACTGCACCATTCGCATGGCCCTATTTATCTTCTGCTGCAGAAGAAATTTTTCCTTACCCTCAGACACTTTAAGGCGGTTCATCAGTTCACCAATCACCCGATACTCTGGTCTCAGCCGGAAATGCTTTTGCTCGAACTTGTCAATTCTATTCATCCATTTGAATGCATCATCAAGTGTCTCTGGTCAAAACTTCCATAACTTGTCAATTGCAAATTAGACAACAAAATGCTTTCAATTGGTTTTTCAAGTCAGTTCACATAGTTTAACTTCACATGCATAATTCTAACAGGATGTGATTCTTTTTCATACATATTCCTACCAATCTAATAAACACAACCAAGAATTTTCCAGCATCACATTTACATTAATTAAAAGTAACAAACATTATAGCAATACTGCTGACATCCATGAACAGTAAATCCTGAGGCTAACTTACCAATCCCATCATTTATCAAGCTTTCTCTGTGTTAATAAACTAAACACTAATTTTTGCCTTCTATCTTCTACCATTTTCTTAGGACATAAATAAGCCAATAAGCATTTACAACAACATATATCGTATAACCTAGTAACATCAGCTTCAAACGAATGTTGTGCCTTCGATGCACAAACTAACTATGGATGCACCTGTAGGACCTTAAACAAGCACATTACATATGATATAGTAGGATCATGCAAAGTTCTAACCCAATGTTATTTAATTGGGAACTAAAAATATGTCATCTTACAGCAGAAAAGATCATATTTGTTGCCTTTACTCAATATAAAAGTCTTTGCATCCTACTTTAGCTATAAATGTCTCACAAGGGATTTGATGATAAACATAAGTATGAATCAAACAACAATGTCCAAATAAAATACCGAGTAATGTAAAATGTAGTCCTTGCTAAAATGTAACTAACATTATAGCAATACTGCTTACATCCATCATATAAACAGGACAAAAACCTGAATCTAACTTTCCAATCCCATCATTTATCAAGCTTTCGATGTGTTATTAAATTAAACACTGATTTTTTCCTTCTCTCTTCTGCCATTTTAACATATTGGGTAATGGCTATGCTCCGAGGTTTAGAGCTCTGCATCCAAAGAGGAATCAATCAAGTTATTGGAGAAACTGACTCCATGCTCCTAGCTAAAGCCATCACTGATAATTGGAACATCCCATGGAGAATGTATATCCCAGTAAAGAAAATTCAGAAGATAGTTGAAGAGCATGGTTTTATCATCAAACACTGCCTCAGAGAAGCAAATCAGTGTGCTGACATACTTGCTTCATTAAGTCACACAACAGATGTGAACCATGTATTCAATTTCCTTACTAACCTACCTAGACAAGTTAGAGACCTTGTAAATCTTGACAAAATGGAATTGGCCACCGTTGAGAGTAAAAAGAACAAAAGATGCCATCCTAATTTTAGAACCCCCTTAGATAGTCAGCAGTCCCACACTGGCTTTTGTATAGGCTCACTTTTTTGCTATGTGCTTATCAAGCACCAAATACAAGTTTGGTATGCCAAACTTCAAAACATCTATCCTTCTGTTATTACCAATGATATGAAATGCCAGTCTGAATTTAGAAAAGAACATATTGGGTAATAAAAATGTCATTTTACTGCAGCAAAAGATCATTGTTTTGTACCCAAAATCCAAATCTTCGCATTCTACGTTAACTATTGATATCTCAAAAAGGGATATGATTTAAATGAAATCATTATACCTGCATCAGTGAAATTGACAAGAAGCTCATCATGTCTTTTAAACTTCTTATCAAAAACTTCCCATCTTTGCATCCTACTTTAACTATTATCCCTTGTTTGGTAGTGTTTTTCAACATATGTATAACTAATATGTGGCATGGTTAAAGACAGAACAGCCCTTAATAAACCAAATCAAACAGTGGATAAGAAATAATCCCAGCATTACTATACACTTTATTCACTACTATTCTTATACACTCTACCAAACGACCCCTTAATGTCTCAAAAAGGAAATAATTATACCTGCATCAGTAAAGTTAACAAGAAGCTTTTCATGTCGTTTAAATTTCTTATCAAATATTTCCCATCTCTTATTAACAGCATCAGCTGTCCACCTTTCATCATCATCTTCACTATCCGAATCCGTAGGCTCATCAACATAACTAAATTTTTCTTCTTTCAATTTCTTCTTCTCAAGTTTCTCAATTAGTGGACCCACACCCATTGAATCCTCATTTTCTTCAACATCAATATCACTTGTATCTAATCCTTTCTTCTCTCTCTCTCTTCTTTTTCTCTTTGCTTATCCCTTTCTACCTCCAATAACAGCTCTTGTATTACCCTAAATCCTGAAACCTAAACAAAACAATACAATTTACAATACGATATGTAACAATCATCCAAACATTATACCTGCATCAGTGAAGTTAGCAAGTAACTCTTCGTGTCGTTTAAACTTCTTATCAAAAACTTCCCATCATTTATTAACAGCCTCAGGAGTCCACCTTTCGTCAAAATCATCACTATCCAAATCCGTAGGCTCATCAAAATAACTAAATTTTTCTTCTTTCAATTTCTTCTTCTCAAGTTTCTCAATTAATGGACCAACACCCATTGAATCCTCATTTTCTTCAGCGTCCATATCACTTGTATCTAATCCTTTCTTCTTTCTCTCTTCCTCTTCCCTTTGCTTATTCCTTTCTACCTCAAATAACAGCTCTTGAATTACCCCAAACCTCCAAACCCCTAAACCCTAAACACTAAACCATAAATCCAAAACATTAAACACTATAAACAATACGATACAATACAATACAATATAGTATAATACACTATGAAACAATATGTAACAATCATCCAAACAAAGTTAATGTCTCAATAAAGTACCTGCATCAGTGAAGTTAACAAGTAACTCTTCGTGTCGTTTAAATTTCTTATCAAATACTTCCCATCGTTTATTAACAGCATCAGGTGTCCATCTCTCATCATCATCTTCACTATCCGAATCCGTAGGTTCATCAAAATAACTAAATTTCTCATCTTTAACTTTCTTCTTCTCAATTTTCTCAATTAATGGACCCACACCCATTGAATCCTCATTTTCCTCAGCATCAATATCACTAGTATCTAATCCTTTCTTCTTTCTCTCTTCTTTTTCTCTTTGCTTATCCCTTTCTACCTCAAATAACAGCTCTTGAATGTCCCCAAACCCCTAAACCCTAAACACTAAACCATAAATCCTAAACACTAAACACTATAAACAATACGATACGATACAATACAATATAGTATAATACACTATGAAACAATATGTAACAATCATCCAAACAAAGTTAATGTCTCAAAAGGGTACCTGCATCAGTGAAGTTAACAAGTAACTCTTCGTGTCGTTTAAATTTCTTATCAAATACTTCCCATCGTTTATTAACAGCATCAGGTGTCCACCTTTCATCATCATCTTCACTATCCGAATCCGTAGGTTCATCAAAATAACTAAATTTGTCATCTTTAACTTTCTTCTTCTCAATTTTCTCAATTAATGGACCAACACCCATTGAATCCTCATTTTCTTCAGCATCAATATCAGTTGTATCTAATCCTTTCTTCTTTCTCTCTTCTTTTTCCCTTTGCTTATCCCTTTCAACTTCGAATAACAGCTCTTGTATTACTCTATCAGCTGATGGTTTACGGTTGTTGTAGAACGACGATGAGAAGAAACGTACGGTGGAATGCGGCGGCGGTGGTTGCCGGAAAAGTGGTGCGGCGGCGGCGGCGGTGGTGGAAGGTGGTGGTGCCCTAAAACGGAGTATTCGAGTCCAAAACGTTGTCGTTCTGATGCTCATTTTGATCCGTTTTTCTCAAATGGTGTGGTCAAAATTTCAGGATTGAAGTGATGAAGAAGAAGCCATTACAGCACAGTGGGATGCAGGGTTTAGGGTATTAACTTTGCGGATCGGGTCGGAGTTACGGGTCCCTATGCATTTGTTGATAATTTTTCTTTAAATTTTTATCCTTTGTGTGTGTGTGTGTGTGTGTTTTTTCAAAAAAATAATGCGCGTATAGCTATTACCGAGTTACCGACCAAGTAATTATGTAATGTTGCGGTGTGATTGACAAAATATCATCATTAATTAGAAATTTTAAGTTTAAATACTCCCTTTGTTTCTAAATAAAAAAATAGTGAAAATAGTGTTTTAGGTTTTTCATTTTATTTCAAAATAAGTGGTGTTTTAGGATTTTAATTAAAAAAAAATTCTACTCTTTCAAAATTACCCGTATTTACATAAATAAGAATTATTGAGTAGCTTTTCTTTTTTTAGGCATTTAATTAGAGGTAAGTTAGTAAAAACATTCTTAATTGGAGAGAGACACTTCTGGAGGACAAGAGGGTGCGTAAAAAATCACTTATTATGTAACGGAGGGAGTAGTAAAAATACAACTTTGTAGGTAGAGTTTCGTCTTTAAATAGGTCTTATGCGGCATGAGTTCCAAACCCTGTGTTAGTTGAGCCTTTGTTTTATCAAAAGCGCATTACTTTGAATTGTTGGAAAATTAGAAAAAATGTCACCGTTATATAGATAGAGGGCAAAAATTAAAACCACTAATTTGAGGGCAAAACTTAGTAGGCGTTTGGCCATAGAAACCAAAAACTTTTTCACTTTTTTTGGAACTTTGGAGTTGGAGTTCGAGCTGTGTTTGGCCATAATTTTGTGCAAATAGATTTTATTTTATTTTATTGAAATATACTTGTTTTGGTTATGAAAAAAGTGAAAAACTTGAAAAATTTCAAGTTGTATTTAAAATTTTCATAGCCAAATAATAATTTTTGAAAAAAGTGAAAAAAGTTCCGAAAAAAAAAAGAATAATTCTTCTGGTCAAACGGGCAAACATTAAAGGAGGACAATGCGCGCAAGAAAAAGCTATTTTGAACCTACCCCAGGATCCTTTTTGTCATTTTCCCTGGCTAAAGTACATAAAACCCGTTCTGGATTATTCGCACCGATTTCAAAGACCCGACCCGATCTTGTCCGTAAATTTCTTTATTGCAATTCCTACATTTTGCTTCTCTGTATAGACACAGACACACACAAAGAAGAAGCTACTAGAAACTGGAATTCAATGGCATCAATGAATGAGGATTATCTTCATCAACAACAACAATTAACGCAACAATATAACACGGGTCAGTTAATAATCTCTATATGTCCAAATTGATTTCTTTTTTACATACTCAGTATGTTTACCTTTGTTTTTACAACTATATGCTTATGTATTTGTGTTATTTCTCTATTTTAAAAGATGGGTTTTGAGTAACATTTTTTTTCTTTTTAAATTAGTCGAACAGTTAATCTCTATATGTACAAATTTGATATCTTTTTTGCATACTCAGTATGTTTACCTTTGTTTTTACAGCTATATGCTTGTTGTATTTGTGTTATTTCTGTATTTTAGAACATGGGTTTTGAGTAACATATTTTCTTTTCAAATTGGTTGAACAGTTATTCTCTATATGTGCAAATTTGATATCTTTTTTACATACCCAGTATGTATGTGTACCTATGTTTTTACAGCTCTATATGCTTATGTATTTGTGTTATTTCTGTATTTTAGAAGATGGGTTTTGAGTAACGTATTTTATTTTCAAATGGGTTGAATGGGTTTCTCATTTATTTTGGATTGTATGTTGCGATTGCAGATACTGTTCTTCTGTTCATTGATAGTTAGTAGGATTTTTATGTTCAAATATGGGTTTATCGATTTTTTTTCTTTTGGCCGAAGGGAAATGCTACAAATATTGGAAGTAATAAGGCAGTTGGGAATTTTGGTCAACATTATGTTTAATATTACTATGTCGTCACGGACTAGAGGATCAAGTATAGGCATTCCTTTTTAGGTGTTACAATCTTATGTGACTATTGTTTGAAGTTTTTCAAGTACCTAGTTTGCAAACACAGTTCTTGATTTCCTTTTTCATAGCTATATGCTTGTGTATTTGTGTTATTTCTGTATTTTAGAAGATGGGGTTTTAAGTAACATATTTTATTTTCAAATTGGTCGAATGGGTTTCTCATTTATTTTGGAGCTAATACTTGGATTATAAATTGCGATTGCAGATACTTTTCTTCTGTCTATTGATAGTTAGTAGGATTTTTATGTTCAAATTCATCAGCTTATCGAAAATTATTTGCTTTTTTGGCCGAAGGGTTATGAAGGAAAATCCACAAATATTGGAAGTAAGAATGCAGTTGGAAGTAACTGTTACCTTCCCAAAAAAAAAAAAAAAGGAAGAAGAAGAAGAAGAATGCAGTTGGAAGTTTTGTTCAACATTATGTTTAACATTAATATGATGTCACGGCAAATAGGATCAAGTATAAGCGTCCGTTTTAGGTTTTACAGTTTTCTGGTAACCGAGAAATCGCTGTGTGACACATAGTTAGAAACTCGGTGGATAATAGGCTCACCCCTCTACCACTTTTACTGCAGCAAGGTTGTGTGCCTACTACCACTAGGCCAAAACCCTGGGGGCTTTTTTGGTTTTACAATCTTGTGTGATGTTTGTTTAAAGTTTTTCAACTACTGAGTTTGCGAATACATTTTTGAATTTTTGGGATGTTCTTTTTTGGCTGATTTTGCATCAGAAGTTAACTTTTTTTAAGACTTCTGAACTCAAATTTCCAAATATTTCAAATATTTAGAATCTAGTATCTGAGTTTTCACTATGTGCTGCTTTTGATGTTACCTCTCCTTTTGGGGGCTGGGGTGTTCTTGGTGGTGGGGATGCATTATGTTTGGATTCTGCAAATAAGCATGCTGCTTACTTTGTAGGGTGAAGAAAAGAATTTGATACTTGGATTTCTGTTGTAGGTGAAGGCAACAGTAGTTTGTGTACAACTTTTGGAATGAGCACTGGATTGGGTTGGTATGTGCTCGCTCAAGACCAACAGCAACTAGGCCCGTATACAATATCTGAGTTGCGTGGTGAGTTTATAAACTTCCACTGTTCAATGAGTAGATATATAAGATTTTACCATCCTCTTATTGAATCTTTTCTTATCGAGAGGAACTGATACTAGTGATTTATTTGTTTAAATTGGAGGAATTCGTCTTTGATAGCTTTCTTCTTTTAATTAGGTGTTCGTTTGAGTTCGGAATGCATTCTGACTCTCCTTTTTGCTGTCTTACTTTCCTTTTATTTTGAAATTAAACAAAAGTTTCAGTTGCACCTGTAATTATCAGCCTTTATCTTGAACAATTGTATTCAGCTGTATGATGTTCAGATGGTATTAGGAGATTTTTAAGCTTGTTTACTTGACATGGACAGAGCACTACTCTGCTGGATACTTACTGGAGAATACACTTGTATGGTCCCAAGGAAGGAGTGAATGGGAACCACTGTGCTCGATTCCTGGATTGCTGACTGATGTACCTGAGCAGAGCACTGGTGGTACAAATTCAGGTGCGGGTTTGGTCGCTTAAGAAATGAACCTGCAGAAACATAATAACTTTAACACTATATCGCATTTGGCTGAGACACCTGTTATTTGTTTTCTGCAGTTCCTTTGACTTCAAATGACCCTTTGGATGAGTATGAAAAGTTTCAGAAGGAAGTGAAAGAGGCAGAGGACGAGCAAGCAGCCGAGGAGGATCAAAGGCCTTCAACTCCTCCAGATGGTGAAGATGAGTTCACCGATGATGATGGAACTAGGTACAAATGGGATAAAGCTCTTAAAGCTTGGGTACCTCAGGTAATATATTACCTCTAGCTGTCTTCTTTGTTCCTTTGTCTCTCAGAAGTTTAACTTTGTAACGTAAAAGATGTATGTGAGTCATTTAAAACAGGAAAAAAAAATAAAAGGGACAAAAAGCATTTCTTTGTTAATCTGATAATTATTGCTTGATGTTGCATTGTTCTTTATCAATTATTCAAAAAAAAAAAAAAAAAAAAAAAAAAAAAGGAAGAAGAAGAAGAAGAAAGAGAACATCTTGTGACTTGTACTTCTGTTCCTTTCTTTATTTGTTTTGAAAACTGTCCTGATCAAATGAGGTTTTATAGGAAGAACCCACCGAGAAAACTGACTATCGTCTAGAAGATATGACTTATGCTGAAGAGGAGGAACTTTTCCCTACATTGCCCGCTGATGATACTTCTGGAAATAAGAACAAGAGCATGGATAACATTGGAACTGATAACACTGCTAGAGATTCAACTGAAACCACAGCAGCAACAAATAACGCCAAGAGAAAACTGCCTGAAAAAGACGCTGAAAAGAAGGTTACTCACTCTTAACTTTTATTTTTCTCCAGGTCAATGGTTACTTTTGGCTTTGTCTGTTGGTTGTCTGGATTCAGGTCTCATTTGTTGTCTTCTTTTTGGATAAAAAGATTGTAAATTAATTGGTTGCTTTTCATCTGTTATTATGTGCATGTTTCCATTTTCCCCTTAGATGAGCAGGCATTAGTCCATGTGCCTCTCCTTTTTCCTAATGCATATCCTTCACGCCTTTCTTTTCTATTGCCTGCGCAGGAAGCGAATAAACCTCCAGATAGCTGGTTCGAATTAAAAGTCAATACTCATGTCTATGTTACAGGGTTGCCAGAAGATGTCACTGTTGATGAGGTAGTTAGCAATTTTGTTACCTATCACCTAACTGTAGGAGTCATTTTATTGTTTGTTCTATGCATCTGTGAGCAGTGCTATATTCTTTTGACTTCTTTTTTGTGCTACACTAATGTGGAGATCATTGTAGGTGGTTGAAGTCTTTTCGAAGTGTGGGATCATAAAGGAGGTGCGGAACTTCTTTTCTTTTTTTTTTTTTTTTTTTTTTAACCTTATATATTCCTAGAAATTTTTGAAGATTGTTATGACCGTATCTAGTCTATCAAGGTTATTTTAATTTATTTTCTGCTTAGGATTACCAGTATTTTGGCAAAAGATGCCTTGCAGGTTGTTTTCTTTTTGTTACTCTGGGCTTTACTTTCGTTAGCCCCCAGACATTATGAATATGCAAATGAATATTGTCTTACGATTGGTGATCCAACATATCTTATGAAATAACTTAGAGTTACACTCTCAAGGCCTAGAAACATCATAGAGTAACTTAATACATTTTTTTTTTTTTTTGATGAAGTAATGTGTTTCATAGATACGCATCAAGAAGATGCAAAGTTACCGGAGGCTAATTACAAAAGAACAAAAGTGTAGGAGAACATTGTTTGCCTCAAATACAATGTCTCAGTCAAGAGCTAAAGTGCTAATAAAATCCAAAAACTGTACTGAACTAGTTACTGGGGACAACAATGTTGCACTGATAACTTAATACATTCGCAACTGATAACCCTGATTGTTGCACCCAAGGGTGTGGCATAGTGGTCAATGAAGTGGGTTGAGAACCATGAGGTCTTAGGTTCAATTCCTGACGGAGGCAAAAATTACTAGGTGGTTTCTTCCCATCTTCCCAAGCCTTGTTTGGCCTGAGCACCACGGTCATAAAAACAGAAACTGATAAACCTGACTGTTTTATGTTGAATTCCTTTTAAACTTATTTATCTTCCCTGAACCCTGATTAGTTAGTTTTGCTTGGATCGCTTGACTGCTTTTTTTCTCCATGGACTGATTTTAGTTACTGACGCATTTTATAAATTAAATGAATCTAAATTCTTCTTATAAGCACCACTATGGTGATAGTTGCACCGCATGCTTTAAGTGGAACAGCAATTTTCTTCTATAAGTTTATTAAGGATCTTAAACATTTTAGCTTGTTAAGTTGTGATCTTTTGACATGGCTTATAGGTCATTCAAATGTTTTATTTTGGCATTTAGAAACCAGTATAGAATTGTTATGGTGAGCTATTATAAAAATTGCAGGATCCAGAAACACAAAAGCCTCGAGTGAAGATTTATTTTGATAAAGCAACTGGAAGGAAGAAGGGTGATGCACTTGTTACATATCTAAAGGTAATGGTTCCTTTTTAAAGTACAACAATGACGTATGGAGTTCTTATTTATTTATTTATTTATTTATTTATAAGGTTTTGGTTGTTTGTTGTAATTGTTATCCATGTGTTTTATTGGGGAATCTTTGTACATTAGGAGCCTTCAGTTGATCTAGCCATTAAGATTTTGGATGGTGCACCTTTTCGGCCAGGTGACAAAATTCCTATGACAGTTACGCCAGCAAAGTTTGAGCAAAAAGGTAAACAGTCTGATGTTCTTTGGTGCATTGTCAAATTGTACTTGTTGATTAGTCTTGCTTTTATATTTCCCAAATAAAGCATGGGTTAGATTTGTATTTATAGTCACTTGAATGCCTAATTGTTTCCTATAGACAAACCTTTACTGACTTCGCAGGGGAAAGGTTCATACCCAAGAAATCGGACAACCGCAAGAAGAAGAAACTCCAAAAAGTTGAGCAGAAGATGCTTGGCTGGGGTATGTCGTTTACTTATAAGCTGGTTTTGTGCCACAATATCACCTTTCCATGTTACTTTTCGATGGTGCACCTTTCCATCCTGTTTCATTGTTTTTCGACATTCTGAAGCTTATTGAGTACTGTTGTCTAAGATATATATGTTACTTTTGGTTTTAAGAGTGGTTTGGTAACAGAGTTCCTGAAAGTTGAAACGCTGTTTTGTTTTTGTTCAACATCCTGAAGCTTATTCAGTACTATTGTCTAAGACGTACATGTTTGCATTACTGTTGGTGTACTTTTTATAACTGCGTAAATGAATCTTTGCTCTGTGTGAATTTTGGAATAAGTTAGTGACTGGAACCAGCATTTCAGTTTTGGAGCAGGCGAACTGACATAATCACTTCTTAATTGGTTGAAACATAATGGCATTCAGAGCTTCCATTATAAACCTGTTTGGTTATAGTCCTTACTCAGTTCATAAGCCATCTTATTTGTATTATGTTGTGGCTCTTCTTGGATAGCCAACATGTTTTTAACAGTTATGCTGCAGCAGCATCCAGTTCTATTTCTCTGTTGCATCTTAACTTGCCACTGGTTGCTCAATTAGCCTCTGGAAATTGCATGATAGACTTACATAATCAGCACCCTTGTGGTCTCATTCTAGGTCATCATCTCCTCCTATCTATCCACCCTTAGCCTGAAATTTCCAGCCACCGAGCTGTATCATTCATGGCTGTCTTTACACGAAGAGACAGTCACTCTGCACCATCAAGCAACCATTATTTATTCATCTGTCTTCAAATCCAGACAGCTAACGCCACTTGCATTTCCTTCTTTGAGTTGGCCTATCTGAAAGAAAAAATGAGTGAATACGTCTATTTTTTTTTTTTTTTTTCCCCTTTCAAATTACTGGTACTGGGTTAGAGTGAGAATCCAGTTCATAGCTTTACTTGCCAATTATTGGATCCTTCGACTGTGTGGACGTCAAAATCTTCACTTTCATGAGCAGGAGGTGGAGCTTAGGAATCGGATATAGGTGCTGTCCATTCCATAGACGAGAGACCCGCTAGTGGTTTTAGTTGGACGAGTTGCCACAAAGCAGAAAATGCCTCGAATATTCCATTAATAATTACCTAGCCCAGGAAAGGAAAAGAAAAGGCGATCTGCTAGAGGAACCTTCCTATCCCTTCTTCTCTCCTTCATCCTTGTGAGGGTGCACTGTCTGCCGGACCTTGCTGCATTCAAGAGACTGAATAGTCATGAATCACAGTCTTATGTTTCTGAGCTAATCCAAGCTTAAAGGTAAAAGAACAAAAACTTAAAGAGAGAAGGATCAGTTCACCTGCCATTACGTCTGTATTTGTGTATCAAAAGATAAGTATAGATCATCTTCTATCAGCTTACACAGTAATGTTCTTTGGAGGGTGGGTGGGGGTAGGGATGGGGGTTATATGTCTGAAGAATTGCATTGAGAAAGGACAGATGTATAAAACCTTTCAAGGAGATGGTGCTTTTTCAGCTCTTTCAAATGGAAGACACTGGCTAGTTTTCAGATCATTCAGCTTTCAAGTCCGCTTTTTATTTGTACCTAGAAGTGTTTTGAGTAGGGAAGATTATAAGTTGATTCTTGAGAGGTATTGGAGTGTTTCCATAATGAAGTTGTTAAAAAGCATAGTGAATTCAAAAAGCAATTTTACTGTAGAAACGAACCATGGTCCAGACCCAACGTTGGAAGCTACCTCAAGTGGTGAGAATTGCCCGAGATCGTATAATTAGACAACAGCCCATTTCCTCCACAAATGTGGGATACTTTAACACCTTTCCTCATGCTCAAGACTGGACATCTGGAGCATGGGCAACATAACATGGAGCCCCAACATTAGGTAAACCAAAAATAGGAATGGATCCGACTCCGATAACATCTGAAGAAATGGATCAAGGTCTAATTTAATCCCAAAAGCTAGCTCAAGAGGTGAGGATTGCCGAACACTGTCTAAGGAGACACTATATTTCCTCCGCCAATGTGTAGCACTTAACATTTACTAATCTTCTTTGTTGCTTCTCAGTTATTATTGATTTTTATTGAACTCTGCTTACGGTAGCATCTTATCTGTTCAATGCCGTGAATGACTACAACATATGTTTTCCTTTTTTCATTGGCCCCTCTAATTCTCTTTATTACTGGCGGTATCAGGTGGTCGGGATGACTCAAAGATATCGGTTCCAGCTACTGTTTTGCTTCGCTACATGTTCGTACCAGCTGAATTACGGGTAACGTTTATATGTCTGATACTCGGTTTTGTAACCTTTCAGTTTCAGCCTGACTGGAACAGTAATTTGTACTCAAGGTGTTAACAAATGAATTGCTGTTGCAAAACCGCCATACTTTTGTAAACTGGTGGCATACCAATACTGATATTGGCAAACATAACATAGTAATAACTAATAAGCAGCTGTAGCCTATATTAATCATTATGAAGTGGAGGCAGTTCCTCATAAGTTCCAGCTATTTTTGTCCAGGCAGCTGTCTTACTATAGTCTTTACCAACATTTAGTTCTTTGTAATTTTTCTACTAGTTGAATCCTAAAATGTGAGAATTACCTTTTAGTTATTGTTTCCGAGCGGCATTTGAGCTAATGTACTTCTAATGTTGTCAATAGATGGAAGAGAATTTGTGTTCTGAGCTACAACAAGATGTCCAAGAGGAGTGCTCAAAGTTTGGTCCGGTGGACTTAGTAAAGGTATTTCCATTTCTCATAAAATCCATTACCCACGGCGTGGATTTTATAATATTGCTTATTTATGTTCTGATATATATGCTATGCTCCTAGTAGAGATGAGTTACTAATGTGATTTTGTCAACCAATATAGGGTGATATGTGCGCCTTCTGGGTTTGCTAAATGTCTAAGTTATGTGGTTTTGTGTGAAGTTATTTTGCTCTTTCACCTGTCAGTAAAGTAGGAATTCTGGGTCTTCAAGATACCTTTTATAGTCTCAGAACAGCAATTGGCTGAAAAGATCAGCTGGTAGACGCAAGATGAAATGCGGGCAATAAGAACGACTGTTCCATAAATTTACCGGCTTTGGTTGCTTACGTCTTGTTGCACTTCTATATTTGTGCAGTTGATTGATGTTGTGCCTTGATGCTCCTTCAATCTAGTACCCCTACATAAGCAACTATCGAAAGGAAGAGTTACAGTGCCTTGCCTTGTTAAATTGGAATCTTTTCAATGTTTATATGCGTTATAAAGCCAGCTTATGCTTCAGCTCTTTGAATACTACACAAATAAACACAACTGATTATTTTAAGCAGTTACACAATGTCCTTTCATGTGAGTGGGTACAAATCAATAAATCGTGTGCTTCTTGTGCATCCATTCTTTTTCTTCTGATGTCTGGGACTTCTTCTAATGTCATGTTGCTCCATTTATACTGGTGACTATTTTGAGGGGTTATTTTTGACACTTCTTTTCTAATGGGTACAAACAGTGGCTGTATACTTGCGCATGTAGTTCTTTTTTACTGCCAGTCTGCCGGCGACTGGGACTTCTTCCCCGTTTGTGGCATGTGGAGGTGGGGCTCAAGGAGTTGAGGCATTTTATGCAGAGTTGTTATTCCTGCTTTCATACTCTCCTGTTCCAAAGAGCAGGAGTAGAAAGTTCAAATAGATTATTATACCAGAGTTAGACAAACAAATGTTCAAATAATCATTTGAAATGTCAGAATTATATGGTTAGTTTACCACAAAGATTAAGATAATAAAAACTAGTAAAAGTTTGTATTGGTTTGTATCCTTGAAAAGTTTGTGATTTGGGGAAAGGAGTCAAAAGATCAGGACAGAGAAAAAGGAAATATCTAACTAATGGATTGAGAAAGATGTCACAGTAGGCTTCCGGTGGTTTTAGCTCATTCATTGGCTTGCTTTTGCAGGTATGCGAGAATCATCCACAAGGGGTTATTTTAGTCAAATTTAAGGATAGAAGGGATGCACATAAGTGTATTGAGGCGATGAATGGACGCTGGTAAGTGATTGCTTCTGCATCTGAAACTTTTGTTATCTCGTGCAGACTGCATTGAGGTTTTCTACTGGCACTTATTATTTCCTCTCTTCCATTTTGTATGACACTTCCTTTTTAGTCTGTTCCCAAACATGACCTTTCTATTTTTGGGAACTCTTTAATTTTAAACTTTTTACTCTTAATAATATGCTCTTATATATTTACATTTTATTGCCAAAAAATATGCTCTTACAGCCAAAAAAATGCCATGGCATATGTTAAACACTAAGTGATTTCTTTCCATACTTTTTGATGAAGTAAGATGTTATATTAGGAAGGCACCAACGGGATGCAAAGTAAATACACAAAAGAATCATGGTTGACTCCTGAGAACAAAAACTTCCTCTTCTAAATCAGGGAGTTAACCAGAAAGCAAACGTACGGTCCTAAACCTCAGGGAGTTAACCAGAAAGCAAACGTACGGTCTCTAAACCACAGTGAGGGATAGAGTTACCTGGTACGTGTTGCTAGTGGGAGGTGGAAGGTAGCCCGTGATATTAGTCAAGGTGTGCGGAAGCTGGCCCCCGAACACCATGGTTATATAAAAAAAAAAATGTCATGTCATGTTTTTAAGACCACACGTTCCAATCGTACTTTTGTTGTGTAGCTAAAATCTCTCTCTCTCTCTCTCTCTCAAACTCCATACTGTCAAACACAACCATAAAAATACTACAAAGGATGGAGTACATATAACCAAGCATGTAGTGTTTATTTCGTGAAGTTGTTTTTCTGTATACACAGCAGAGTAAATCAGCACCTGTGAGAGTTTGATCTTTGTTCCATTATTAGCCTTGTTTTTGTTTATGTTAGCTAATTTATATTTATTCATTGCAACAGGTTTGCTGGTAGGCAAATCCATGCTAGTGAGGATGATGGATCTATTAACCATGCTTTAGTCCGAGATATAGATGAAGAAACTGATAGATTGGAGAAGTTTGGAGAAGAACTTGAAGCTGATTCATAGATGTGTTCTCTATGTGGAAATAGTAGCAACACTTATTTTTGCTTGCTATACAATCCATGTGTCTACGCGCTCTTTGAATAGGAACCCGTTTTCTAAATGATCCTGGCGTTCGTACTTTGTTGACTTTCCGAGATCTTGCAAAAAGTGGGTTTGTAGATGTGATAGGTTCTGAGCTCGTGGCACTTCAACTAGACTTGTAATTGCAAGTAATAGGCAATCTCCTAGTTTTCTTTGGAGCAACATGTGACAAGATCAACTGGAATGAGGAAGTAATCTTTTTTTGCCTGGTGAAGTGGTGGAGTAGAATTTTCACTAGTGCTTGACTTCTGCTCTCAGACTGAACGTGATATGCTCTGTAATTAATGTAGCTGCAATATTGGTTCGATTATTACTCTTTGTTCGCTCCCATTCCAAACCAGGGTATCAAACTTGTATGGTATACTTTGCTGTGAAATGTACTTTTATGTTTAAAAAATATCGAAATTCCTGCAGGATACTTGAAGTTATGCTTAGAGAAATGTATGGGCTGCAAGAGTCCTGTGGAGCTTATTATTAGTTTTTGGTAATTTATCTGAAATTGAATGTCTTGTCTAATTTGGATTCGTGCCGCAAAGACTAAATGCTGATAATGCTTCTGGCAAAGATTTTAGTCATTCCCACGTTTGAACCCGTGACTTCTAGCTAAAGATAAACACAATTTCATTCATTTTACCGCTCTTGTATTTTATTCGAATGAAAGTATTCATTCACTTTATTACCACTCTTGTATGTTTTAGGGTGTAGGTAAAAAAATTCCCCACTACCTACTCAAAATTGAAAACTGCTCCATCTCTTAAATTTTATATTTGAGATTTTTTATATTTAATTTGTTAAAAAGAGAATGAATATCCTCGTGCGGAAAATCTAACATTAACCTCTTTATTCTGCTTTTAAGGTCATAAGTTTTGCGGGTATGTCTTATTTGTACCAAAAGTTCTCTTTTTTCTAGTTTCATATTCATCCAAACACTTTCATATAAAAATGTAGAGGAGAAAGTAACACAAGTTGAATTTTGAACCCAAATCCTAAGTCCCCATCCCTCTTCCCTCGCTACCCCACCCCCGTCCGTAATTTTTAAAGCAAAATTAATACTTTTATCTGTCAAATATTGATAATTTTAATTGTCCGTATAAATTTTAGTCAAGCACGTTTAACCTTCAAACCAACTGATATGTGCACTTTTGTCACTTATAACTATGAATCTTCATAAATTTAATGATTTTTTAAGTTCCAAATGATTCAATTATCGATTGATTATGTTAAATTTGTACTATAACTCCATATATAGTTAAATATCACATCTTTCTAGCTAAAGGGACCCAGCATGCATTTTAGTTCATTGAAGGTTAACCGTGTTTAGTTAAATATTACAAGGATCAAAAACAGAATTTACCAGCAATAGATAGACCAAAATTGTCATTATCATTTCTTAAATGAAAATTTCAAAAATTCAAAAAGAGAATTTGTTACTCAACAGCTTATTAGTTGCTTTTGGGGGGCAAAAAACAGCTTATTAGCTGTAAATACCAACATTTTTGTTTTTATATTCCCTTTCCCACATAACGGTCATATTCCACTCAAAACTCACAAACATGACCGTTACATCCCCTCCTCAACCCTCCACTCTCTCACCTTATATAACCAAAACTTTCTCAATCTTTATACTCACTTCACTTACAATCTTTCATCAACAAATCCAAAAAAAAAAACATAGTTCTCCTAAAATATCATCAAAACAAAAATATGGGGTTCACTAGTTATGCAGAAATATCTCAATCTCTTCACCGTACTCGAAAATTCTTCCTTTTAGTTAACTACATTCTTCTTGGTGCATCTTCTAGCTGCATTTTCTTGACTCTTTCTCTTCGCCTTATTCCATCGCTTAGCGGCTTTTTCCTCATCCTCCTCCACATTCTCACCATTGGTGGCGCGGTTTTTGGTTGCTCCGCGGTATCCACTTCATCAAATATTGGAAAATGGTATGGACCACACATGGTTGCAACTGTTTTAACTGCCATTTTGCAAGGTTCTGTTTTCGTGCTGATTTTTACGCGGACAGGTGATTTTCTTGGGAAGTTGAAGAGTTATGTTAGGGAGGAAGATGGTGAAATGATATTGAGATTGGCTGGTGGATTGTGTGCATTGATATTTTGTCTTGAATGGGTTGTGCTTACACTTGCTTTTTTCTTGAAATATTATTCTTATGTTGAAGGTGATGGTAATGCTGTTGGTGGATCAATTTCTATGAAGAGAAGTGCTAAAGTTCAAGATGAAGAAGATATGAAGAATTGGCCATGGCCATTCCAAGTCTAAGTAGTATATAATTGGTCTTTTCTTGGATATGTTTTGGGGGTGTGGGGATGGGGCTGGGGGGGTAAAGCTATATATATCATAGCTTCAATGATTTGTTCATTCATTTGTTAATCTTGGGTTTGTTCTTATGTTTTGATTGGGGTGTGGGAGTAGTGTGAGTTGTGTGTCCTTATTGTGGTTCATCATATATACTATATTCTGTATGAGGAAATTGAAAATGCAATGTGTTTTGCTACTATCTTCAGTTTTACTTTGTGGTTTGATTTGGCATTCAACATTTCACAGGTGAAATCACACCTAAGAAAATGATATAGTAGTCTTGAATTGTTAATTGTCAGTATTTCCATACAGCTGCACACAAATTTTTTGTGTGTGAAATGTTGTTTTTGTTCCCACAGAAATCCAACTGTTTTCGAAAAATAAAAAAAGAAGGCCCCAAATTAATCATTGTGCTTCGATTTTGAAGCTCCTCAAATACAAAATAGAAAACTTTATTGAATTACGAATTGCTTTTTTATTGTATAAATTTGAATTTTAATCTTTTCTTTAAAAGTCAAAGAAATCTAATTTTCTTCCCTTTTGAGGTTTGATTCATCCTTTTATTTTCAATTGAAGATCTCAAAATTCATATAATCTCTACCTTCTATTGAAAAATTAAATGTGAATTTTCAGTTACGAAATCAAAAATTCAAATTTATGAAAACACCTTCCTCCGTCCCAATTTATATGAGACCCCCTTTTTTATTTTTTTATTTTATTTTTAGTCAATCTATTTAATTGAAAAAAATGACATATATTGAAAAGTGCTCGAAGTCCATTTTTGTTTGAAGACTTGTTGTCATTAGCTTTAAGTTATTTATGTTTTAACGATTTTTATATTAATGCGTAACTTTATTTTTAGTTTAATCAATTAACACACAATTTTAAAGACCACAAATTTTAAAAATTTCTTTTATTTATTAAATTTCGTGTCAAAGTCCCATTAAAAAACCTTCATATAAAATTTAAATGGGACGGGAGGAGCGATTTTTTTTGGGTTACTATTTTATACATAAGAAATCTGAAGATTATCTTTGCAGGGTCATTCTCTTTATTCAAATTGTAAATGGCTATGTGACCATTTTCTAGTTCCAAATAGCCCCCGCCTAGTGCAAATATAGTAGGATTAAGAGTTTATATCCTAGATTCATCATCCGTCTAATAAGTAATACATAAAAAAAAAATACATAATCTTGATCTGAAAGGGAGATTAAAAGGGTACCAAAAGGTTCATCTTTATTGCTAATAATAACCATGTAAAAACCCTATGGCCTAAACACAATTGCAAAAAGAAAAACCAAGACTCTAGCCTTACTCCACTGCACAGACTTCATACAATAGTACCGAAGTTTCATAACATAAATGTATGGCAATTATACTGATAAGAAAGTAATGTGCCCTCCAACACTGAATTCATATCTTAATCTCTTTACCAAAAATCCAGCTGAAAGGAACGGGACTTCGCTGCTTGGCCCTTGCTTGTGCTCTCTCCTCCAATTTTCTAATTCGCGGAGCCAGTCCACATACATAATCTTGTGCTCTGCGTCCTTCACTAGAGAGACCGGTCAACTTTTCCACTTCCCATCTGGCCACAAGGAATTCCAGAATATCTGCGTAGTCCTTGGCAGTGTATACACCAAGCCGTTGAGCTACAGCAGAGAAGTGTTCGAAAAGGTTGTCATCCCTCCCGTCATACATCAGATGAGCTGGCATTGAGATTTTTTTCTTCATCATGTCACCAATAGCAATTACAGCGCCATCAGGGTCAACCTCGAGTAGCTTCTCAACGATCTTCGTATATGCAGTTTCATGGCGCTTCTCGTCTGCAGCAATAGTACCACATATTTGTGCTAGTTTCATATCCCCGTGCTCCTTGGCGAGCCTAGCTGTGTTGCCATGTGAAATGAAGGTAGCCCTTTCTTGGAAAGAAGTGTAGATAAAACCTAGATAGGGGTTGTTTTCCGTGCGAGGATCCTGGAAATATATAAGAGTGTGGTGAAGTGCAAACCAAATTGAGCAAACATGGTTATATAACATGTTCAATCTCAAGATTTCTTTTTAGAGAAAATGACAAAAATGGTCCATTATGTTTCAGTGCAGGTTCAAAATAGTCCCTTAATTATGGACTGAATAATTTTGGTCCTTTAAGTTTGCAAAAGTTAACACTTTTAGTCTCCTTCAAATATTTAACAATCTATGTTTGTTGTTTACATAGAATGAATAGTTATAAACATGTAGCTAATGTATCCAAAAAATGTGGCACCAAAGCTAATGCAAGATAGTGCAGTACTGGCATTTTAAGTCTATAGACAAGGGATACAATGGGTTAGGTAGTCAAAGTGTCAAACTACAACTTAGCAAACTCTATAGACAAGGGATACAATGGGTTAGGTAGTCAAAGTGTCAAACTACAACTTAGCAAACAAATTGCTTCTTAAAATACCAAAAGTGTCACTGTATTTAGTTTGCTGGCAAGTATTAAGTCAATGATCATGTGCAGTTACTAGTAGATGGGGTTGAAGGGAATAGAGAGGGAAAAAAGGCCAAGTATTGTATCATATACAAGAATATGAAGAAATAACTTAGCAGCGTTTGTTTATGAAAATCCACTCTCCCAGGAAAATGAAAAAGGCTTGATAATCAGGGGTGTGTGCATGCAAAATATACGCTCAGAATCTTTTCGTAATTTGACATCTGAACTACCATATAACCATCTACGGAGAAAAATCAGAAAGCTTATGACAGCATGGGATATGCCTCAGCTAACCTATTTTTAGCATGTAAATTATTAGACCCCACATGAAAACTTTGAAATTTAATAATATCTTCATCCTCATTTTCATACTTAATTGTTTTATATGATAACATAAGATCCATTAAAAATCTTACCATCCCAGAACCAATCAGGTACTGGATTGTCTTTTCAATTTGCTTCATATCAACTCTTCCAGAAAGATAAAGATATTTGTTGAGAAGATCACCGTGCCTATTTTCCTCAGCTGTCCATGCCCTAGTCCAAATAGCCCAGGGAGTGAGGCTGGCACCAGTTTCATCACGAACGGCGTCCAGAGTGTTTATCATGGTCTGATAAGTCGGAAGCGCCTCTTCCGTGATCATATCCCCAATTAATACAACAAAGTAGTCGTCGGGAATCTCCTTACACCTTTCCCTTAGCTCCCTGACTTGCTCATCGAATCCCTCAGACGCAGGATCGGGAAGAAAATCAGTAGGCTGCCAACATTTCTCGACAGGCTTTAGGTGCACCAAGATATTGTTTTCAGCCCAACCACGCAGAGAATCAAAAATTTCAATCTTTTCGGGTGGCATGGAATGGGTTACTTGAACATGCACCTCTCGTGGAGGAGTGAACAGCTTCTTCACATTTCCCAATTCCCTGCAATTAGCGGAAACCAGAAGCAGATTTAGGTTCAAAACTGTTCACTTTGAAGACCATAAAATACAGGGATAATAACACTTTAGTCCCTCAATTATTGGTAAATTCTGATATCTTGCCACATTTGACCTTTAATTAATTAAAATGTAGTATATTTTTTGTTCCTATATGTAAGAAATATGTTATACTTTGACTGTTTTTAGAACTATATTACCTTCAAATGTGGAGTAACAATACAAGTTTAACATAACATATGAGTAGTTAAATGGCAGACAATTAATAATTCTGGTAATTTATAAGACTCACAAGCAAAGGGATCAAAAGTGCACATTTTAACTAATTGAAGAGTAATTGTGGTAAGCAAGGTATCACAAGAACTGATATCGAGGAACCAAACATGCTATTATCCCTAAAATACAGTAACAGAAGAAGCCAAACTTACAGCATAAGAAGGTGTCCCTGACATGACAATTTCCCAACCGTAATCCCTCTCCCTTATTCATATATTTATGATGTGATGCTAACTAAAGAGCCAGGTGTCATCAAAGTTCCATTCATATAGAAAGGATTCTTTGAATTCAAGTTTTTCCTCACAAAGAAAAATCTAACAGAGATAGTGTCATAATACTGCAGTCTGCAGATTTTGTCAGGAAAATGATGGATGACAGGACCAGGAATTTATTATAAAATTTCTTTTCCAAGATTAATAATAGGATATATTTGTAGAAAGAGAGAAAAATATGAGTCGGAAGACTTTTTTTTTTTTTTTTTTGATAAGGATATGAGTCGGAAGACTATATTATTTAGTCCATCCTAAAATTGGTAGACTGAGCCGAGATATCTGAATTATCTCCAAGTAGGCACTACGATTTCGTCTAATCTCAGTTAACTTGTATTTTTCTTAGGGGCTAAACTTGCCGCGCATACGGTTCGTTACACTTATTCTTACCCTAAAACCTTTATCTCATATATTTGTAGAAAGAAAGATATAGAGATTTGAAGAATGCTCAATGAGATTGTATGCAATCCTATATCCCTAAACAAGATTAATCATCCCTCAAACAATAAACCTAAGCACAATCACCTATAAATTGTACTATGTGTATATAAGTTTACAGAAACTAAAGCAATGTAAATATGCAGAAATTTAAGTTAGCTTTTAACAACTGAAATAATAAACTAGGAGATATAAGTGCCAGCCAATTCATAACTATCAAAGAAGCTGAGCTGTACCAAACAACTTTTTGTAGAAGAAGCCAACTACTTACAAACAAGAAAAGAATAACGCACATAACTATAATTGGAAACATTTACTATAAGCAAAAAATTGAGAATTAAGCATAGAACACCACTGTCAGACCTAATTTCTCAACCACAGTCGGTGAAATTTACAACTCTTGCCCCCCCAACAGGAAAAAATAACTCCAATTAAGATTTCCTTAGGACCTTTCTGAATAGATATCGTCTAGACAAAAGAAAAAAGGCTAGCACAGGCACTGCATGCATAAACACAGCTAGTCAAAATAAACAAGATCTAAAGCATATAACTAAGCTTAAAGAAGAATTTACAGAAAATAGAATCATTGGAGAGATACTTGAAGCAAACATCGAATAGACGAAAAAATTCACAGATCCATATACGTAACAATCAAAAACACATCGATTTCGTTCTTATTAGCACATGCATTACTATAAATAGGAAAAAGACATATTTAAAGTCAGCAAGATTGCCACCATGCAACAAACTAAGTAACACATAAAGCAAAACAGGACACTATTTCCCAATTTAGAAAAAGTAGCTTCCTTGACACCAACCACCACCATTCACCAATCCAATTAATAGATACAAGAAAACCAAAATTACTAACACACACCATAAACGTGCAGTTTCGTTTGGTACACCGCAAAAATATTTTTCTTTATAAAATCATTTTCCAGTATTTGGGTAACCAAAAAATTTTCCATGATACAGACATTTTTCCTTCATATGAAAATGCACCGCACCCAGTAATAGTATTAAGCCAAAACAAAACCGACCCACTTCCCAATGAATCAAAATAAAGGAAAACAAACTACATTGAGAGATACCCATTTTACATGATACAAACATTTTTCCGACAACAACAACATTCCCAGTGTAATCCCACAAGTGAGGTCTGGGAAGGGTAAGATGTACGCAGACCTTACCACTACCTTTATGGGATAGAGAGGCTGTTTTCAATAGACCCTCGGCTCAAAAGAAATGTAATCGATGCAGAAAGGTATGAAAGAAAACAGGGACAGCAAAATAGCAAAATGTACAAAATAAATATAGTAACATATGATACAAACATGTTTCCATCATATGAAATTGCACCTAGTGTAGCTAAAAAACAATTCTTGAAACAAGAACAACATAAATGAAACAAAACAAAAATGACCCACTTCTCATCTGATCAAAACAAGGCGAAACAAACAACAATGGGAGATACCATTTGCTTAAAATTGAAAAAAAAAATAATAATAAAAAGCACTCAACTAGATGTGTCATAAAAAATTACAATCACAAACACACACCACAAAATGCAGTGCATATGGTACAGTACAAAACATTTTTCATAATAAAATCATTTTCCATGATATGTAGAAACATTATTTCTTCATATGAAAATGCACCCCCATTGTAGCTAAAAATCAATTCTTGAAACAAGAAAACATAAATGAAACAAAACAAAAACGACCCACTTCCCATTTGATCAAAAGAATGGAAAATAAACCACATTTAGAGATGCCCATATGCTTAAAATTAATTTTTTTTAAAAAGTAGTACTAGTAGTACTTACAGAGAAGGTGAATGAAGTGTTGAAGCCATGAAAACTCGAGGAGATCTGATTTTTGAAGAAGGAAATGGTAACATTTTCTTGTGGGAATTTAAGGTTTGTGTGACATTAAGGTTGAGTGCCATTGTTGATGATGCTCTGTTTTTAATTTCACCTCGAATACTTCGCCTGAGTTGTGATCACTCTTAACACACTTTGCATATACAAATGGACTTATATAAAGGCTACAAGTCAACAAAAGCCAACTGGATATTAAATTAATTGAACTTGTAGTTGAGCAAAACTACGTCAAATGACATTTTGGTCCTTTATTTTTTTTAATACTTTCATAATTGTTGTATTTCTGCCTTATTTGAGCCGAGGGTTTATCATAAAATGTCTTCTCTCGACACACTACTTTTCTTGAGTTAGAGGTTTAACGACACTCTAATCTCTCTAGATCTCACTTGTGAAATTATCTTTTAGGTATGTTGTTATTGTTGTTGTCCTGTTTTTGATACTTGCATTAGAACTCCGACTAATTCAGATTCTCATCGTGTAAGACATAATTAAGGGGAAGTGCTCTTTTTGGCTTCTTTTTTTTTTGTTTTCTGTCGTATATTTGATCATGTATTGTGTTATGATATTATTGGAAGGAATGGTACTTGAGTCCTACATGGTTAAATGGGGAGTTGAGTGGCGTTTATATAGTCCTGGACTCTCCCACTTCATTAGCTAGCTTTTGGAGTGTGATTTTCCTAATGTCATATCATATAGAAGCCTTGATCAATTAATTTCGCGTGGCTTAAAATCTAATTAAGAGAAAATCACTCATTAATAGAAATTTTTAATACCTAAAACTTGAAGCCAAAAGTTCTAATTAAGTGTAAAGAGATCTTGACCATCTCACTACCATTTTTAGTAATTATTGTATACACGTGAGAGAGTGCGTATTTTTGCTTTTTGTTAGTCTCTATAATTTTTTACTTTATGTTTTTTTTTTTCCTTTGGACAAAACCGGGATTCTTAACTAACCCCAGTTTTGTAATCCGTTGGGTATATAAACCGTGGGTATGTAAAATTCTACTTCAGAATTTAGGTGGCATTGGTGGAGAGATTCTCGTTAATTTTGTATTATTATTGAGCAACTAGTGAGTTTGTCTAACCGTAAAAAAAAAAAAAAAAAAAGTTAAAAATCTCTTTGGGTGTAATTATGAATTCAATATTAAAAACTTTAAATGTTAAACTCATAAAATAATTTAAATCATGAATTCGTTTTTGGGTATAATCACATTTTACTCCACAAGCCCACTTCAATTATTTATTTCTAGTTTCCTAATTGCTGTTCAGTATTTCTATTAGTATATAACTAAATTAAAAACAATCTAACACATAATACAATCAGCAAAATAGAAACATGTGAATGGACGTAATTATATTTGGGCAATTTGCAAGAATGCCCTTATTTTGAGGTGGTCTTTAATTTTTATCCATTTAATTGGTGGTCTTTAATATTTGTCCTTCGCCTAATACTATGAAGTTTGAGATTTGAACCCCCGCTCAGTCCAAAAATAAATAAATTACAAGGTATAGTTTGTAGCTATTAGTTAGGCTTATTGGTCAAAAGTTAGCGAAACCTAATTATCAGTAGAGTTTGCAGACGCCCGCTAGGTAGATTTTTTGCATTCAAAAAATTCTTGCTTGGCGTATTTAAAACTCTGTCTTGCGATCCCAACTTATGCCTTGCGAATTAATTTTTAATTTTTAATCGAGTTTGAGGTTCGAAACCGGAATCCAAGAGGCTATTTTGAATTTTGGCGGCGAGTGAAACTTAAAGACCATTAATTTAAGGTACAACTTAAAGACAGTGCTTTTGAAGCGCAATCCGCACAAAAAAATTATTATATTTAATGGGCAATTTGTACGATTGGCCTTTTTGGGGTTGGTCTTTAATTTTTGTCCCTCAAATTGCTGGTCTTATGTTTTTGTCCTTCACCTAAAATATCTTGAGGTTCTAGGTTCGAATTATTGCTCAGTCAAAAAAAAAAAAAAACGCAAGGCAAGGCTTGTGCGAGAAGTCCTTA
Source organism: Lycium ferocissimum (assembly GCF_029784015.1). NCBI lineage: Eukaryota > Viridiplantae > Streptophyta > Magnoliopsida > Solanales > Solanaceae > Lycium > Lycium ferocissimum. The sequence continues at coordinate 5,487,590 of NC_081347.1, forward strand.
AAGTATTATATGATGCAGACTTTGTCTTAAGGCATGACTTAAAAGTCATTTAGGATTTTTTTTTTAAGCCAAAGTCTCGATCCCGCCGTATCGAAGAACAAAAATTAAAAGTTATGCCTTTAAGGCAAAAAAGAAATAAAAATCACAAAAGTGAACTTTTCGCTAAAGCCTCTGAACTGTTTTCACTTTAATTTGTATATTTAACTACCAAAATAAGAGCTATGAAAGTTCAGCACTCTGAGCATAATTTTTTTTCATTTTCAGGACTCAAATTAGATAATTTTTTTTCATTTTCAGGACTCAAATTAGAAACCCCTAATTGAGGGTGGAAAAATTAAAACAATTCATGTTTTAATGGACAATCCGCGCAAAAAAATGAAATAAAATCACAAAAGTGAACTATCCTTCTTTCCTAAAATCTATCTTTTTTTGAATTGTTTTTGTTTTTAATTTTGTTCTATAGTTTTTTAAAATGAACTACCAAAATAGATTATTATGAAAGTTCATATATTAAGAATATATACACAATAAATTTTTTTTAAGTATATAATCGTTATATCAATTAAAATAAATTACATAAAATTTCACATCAAACTATTTTAAAATTTTGAAAAACTCCTAACCATCCCACCACAATCAATGTTAATGAATGTTTTTATCTCATTAATATACTAGAAAAAAATAATTCGATACATTTCGACCTTGAAAGCGATGCTTTCAGGGTCTTTGACATATATATACATCTTAAGGAGAAAATATCGAAAGAGATTTTAACATTAAATATACAAAAGATTCATTTAACAAAAAAAAAAAAATATTTTTAAATTATTTTTGCATCTTTTTTTTTTTTTTGTTTTGTTTTTGTTTTTGAATTTTGTTCTAAGAAATGTAGTTTTTGCATAAAATGATTTACAATACCAATTTGAATTAGTTATTATTATTATTATTAAAAATCATCATATATTAAGAATATATACACAATATTTAACTCTATAATTGGCTGATTAAGTATATAATCAAGACTGTGAGATTAATTAAAATATAGGATTTACATAAAATTTCACATCAAACTATTTTAAAATTGTGAAAATTTTGATAAATCTTTCTTTGTCAAAGTGAAATCACTTGTATTCATAAGTTATATTAAATCATAAATATAAAATGTGTCAAAAAAGAATCTAAAAAAGTGATACATGAATTAGCATTTAAAGAGTTATTTTTTCCAGAAAAAAAAAATATATTTAAAAAAATATATATAAAAATATTCTTTAAAATTTTAAACATATTTTAAACCCCAAGATTTTTAAAAAATATATATATTTTTATACATTAACTATCAAATGAATAATTTGATTCGTAAAGGATACGGAAGTCCATCAATTTTTTATGAGTATTTTATTAACTTAATTTCTAATTTAGAGGTTTTCCACTTTTAAATTAGTATGACATGATGATTTCCAGCTTCTTTGATAACTAGTTCTAATTTAGAGGTTTTCACTTTTAAAATTGGTATGATGATGACACGTTTCATGTTTACATTAGATCAAGATCAAGATAATAATGCACTTCACAATGGTTTTAATTGAAAAAATAATAATTTATGTACGTTTCTCAGGCACAACTTTTTTAAGATGATCGCTTTTTAATCATGTATTATTGATCACGTAATTAGATAATTTACTAAAAGTATTGTTTTAAGAAAGCAAGTTTGCTAAGCAATAAACATATATCAATGAGGCAAAGATAACTTAAGCAAGTTTGCTAGGCAATAAACACTTCAACTTACCTATAATCGTAAGTTGAAAAGGACATTTTAATATTTTATGAATTTGTGAGCATATAATTTCTAGTTAGAGGTAGGAATAGCATGTTTTGGTATTTATTGATTAACTACTCATAATTTCACGTGACAATGGTTTAAGCTAAAACATGATTAAAGTCTAGGTTTAGATGAAATTAAAAAAAGAGCTGAATTCATTAATACAAAGCTTAAATTTAATTTTGTCATTAACTCACTGATGCTTTATTTTTAAAAGAAAATTCCCTTACTCAACCATTTAAGGATTACATGATTTCTGACAAATTAAATTGTTTGTAAGAAAAGGAGCCATTATCAATATTTAATAATTATGGAATTGAGGAGTTGAACGCTTGGTGGCATCTTTTCCTCTTTTCTATCCCTCTTAATTAAGCAAATTGAATAAAATTTAAAGGTTCCTTTTCTTTTATTTTCCAAGATTTTAATCTATTAATTGTTAAGAAGTTTTAAAATTTATTTTCTATTGTATAATTGTATTAAATTATTAAATCTAACTTTATATTTTCAGAATAATTTTTTTATTAAAAATAAGATCAAGAAAAATGTAATTGCAATTAAGAATCACTAAAGAAAATTTAATCGACAGAATACTCTTCCAGTACCAAATGAGTTCTTCAAAGTTATTATAATCACTATTTTAGATCATTTTTGTGCATAGTTATTTTTATTCGATCACTATTCACAACTTTTAAGCATTTTTAAAGGGCTCAAAATTGATTATATTTACCACATTGATTATGTCAATCTAAGTAAAAATGAAATAAAGTACGGGGGAAAATAAGACATAGAAAAAAGATGTGCTATCAAAAAGGGTTTGAAAGTATCTTGATTTATTGGAAACATACTTGAGTACATAAAGTAATAAGTAGTAAATCCAAGGGCAATTTGAAAGAGCAAACTATTTTGGCTGAGCCAACAAAATAGTTACTATGTCCCTAACTAGAGAAAATTACACCGCTGGTCACAATTTTAAAATTAAGCACCTAATTAGCATATCTTAAAAAAGAACAAGTTTTATTACATTTTTGACATATTCAAGAAAATACGTATAAGAAAAAAGATCTCCCCTAAATCATGGATTCATCCACATTTCCTTATTTCTCTCTTTTCTTTAACTAACACACTCCTAATTTCCTCACCTCTCTCTCTTCTTCAACCAATAAACCCCCATTATTTTTTTATTCCAAGGACGTATAGAAAGAGGAGGCATATATTTCAATTCTCAGACCCAAAATTTCTAAAGAAAATGTAATTGTAAGGTGATGATGAATAATTTGGATACTTCTAATGGATGTATTTTAATTTATGTTTTAATTTAAATACAAAATTTACATTATACCATTATTATACAATGTATATAACACGTATTTTTAATTTATTCTCTTTAAATACACATTATACCTGGTATATTTCATTTTCAAAGGTATAATATGTATACTAATATGTTAATATACACAGTATAATTCAAATATATTTTAATAGTATTGAGGTATAATATAATATGTTTGGTATAATATTTTCTTGAGAAATACTTTGTATATTAAATTAATAGTATAAGTGATCTTTTATTTTGTCATGATGCTAATGTTATTGACCCTTGAAAGGGAAAAAAAAAATCCTTGAAATCAAAACAGAAAGGCCAAAGATTACATAATGGAAATACTGTGCAGGGAGAAAATGTTTAGAACCTATGGAGAAAGTGTGAAAAATGGAAATGTGGTAAAAAGAACAGTTATTGAGGATATAGAGTCCCACTGAAATATAGGGAGCAGTACAAAGCAACTTATTTTACTATAAAATTCTTAACCTGTCATGGAATGTTAATTTTATTTACCTGCTAAGAGTATGTAAATATTATTATATTTGTCTACTTATGTTTTTCTCTCCTAACTAAATACCACAAAACTCATTACATTGTCTCTTATATATAATGGTAATATCATCCTTCCCCTCCAAATTAGTAATTTTGTAAATAACCAAATATAATGCTCAGGTTAAGGGTCAAATTCGTATTTTTACTTACATCTTCCCTTCTCGAAGCCAGACATCATATACACCCCCAAAATAAAGAGCATTAAGTACTAGAAGAAAAACACTTAATTTATGCTATTAAGTGAATACCTAAACTTATGATCATTTATTTCAATCTTTCAAGTATCTCAGGTAGGAATCAACACGAAAATTCCGAGTTAACTAGTTTTTCTTTTTGGGGGAGGGGGGACTAAAATAACGAATGGACAATAAATATCCATTGTTCATCCTTTGGATTCATATTAATAACCATAAATGCAGCAAGGTTTTAGATTTTTTTTGTTCATCCTTACTAGACTTCTTCACTTCTTAATCACACTAATAACCTGTTTGCACTGCTCGCCCTCCCTAATTTTGTTTGGAACTGAAACCAAACTGTTATTGTTATAATATAATTTTGTTTCTACACAAATGGAATTGACCCTTCACAATTGAAAAATGAGAAATTGAGACGAAAGGATAAATGATTGTTTACACGACTGAAATATGTAGGAGCTAGATATTTCTCAACAACCTAAAGACCAAATTAACATAAAGATTTCCAAATAAAAATGTTGTAGCTTAATGAAGTTAATAAGAAACCTAGGGCAAACTTTAGCAACAAAAGCTAAAAACTTTTTTTTGATCAAGTAATAAAGCAATAAAACTGGAACTAGTAAATTGAAATCAAGAACAATCAAAGAGAATACACAAGAACAGAAAATCACAACCATGTAATATAAGTTTACTAATAGAAAACCATAACCATGTTATATACACAGCAAATTCAATTAAGAAAACATATAGAACATCCAGATGCACTCTACACCTGGACACATTCTAGTTATTTTCCTTTGTTAAGGATATTTGATTTTCTGAAGTTCAAAAACTTTGCACCATCCCAACATTAGAAATACGAGGGACATTCAGCACTGTGCGATATTTAGGGGAATTACTGACAGTTAACTGATGCACAGCTTTCAACTTACAAGACCAGATACAAAAAGTTACAAAACCCGGTGTACATAAGCAGGCATCTATTATATAGGAAAAGGGTTATAAGAGAAGACTTAACTAAGGGGCCAAAAAGATTAAACAGAGGAGTCTAGATTCTTATTCATGTTTGTATGTGCAGTTTTCTGGCATGCTTGTGGGGAAGTTTCATGCAGATTGATGGTCTTTCCAGAAGGCGGCAAACATCTCTTGGAAAAGAAAGCAGCAATGCTCTTTGTCCTGCCACCTTTTTCTGTCAATAATCAAAAGTTACAACTTTACAATAAGAAAAAGCTAATAATAGATGCTATAACATACAAAATATAGAAGCAGAATTTTTATGTTGTTGAAACACTGCAAATGTTTAGTCCAAAGGGAAGAAAAAATAGGATAACCCCACCGTCCCTAAGGGAAAAAACAAGTGCAATAGCACATGAGAGGCACATACCAGGTGATACGGATAGCCCAAGCTTTACAAGAACATCCTTCCTAACCTGCAAAAGCCAGAGGAATGCAGCATCAGTCAACTGCAGTGTTCTTCAGCAAATAAACCAGATTTCAGATTGCAAGGATCAAAATCTTTCTAGATCAGGCAATAATCCACGACCAACAAGTAAAACTGATGGCAATAATGTCATAAGAGAGTAACATGAATCTGTTGCATACAAAAACAATCTACTAATGTGGAAAGAGGCATGACACAAAGCAAACTAGAATAGGATGAAAACATACAGCGATTTACACAAGACAGATTCAAAACAGCCTAAAAGCTATGGGATCCAGGGGCAGATTTAGAGGTGGGATCCGAACACCCTCGGCAAAAAATTACATTGTATATAGGGTAGATTTTCTGTGTTTATGTACATATATTAACTTTTGAATACCCTAAACAAATGTAAAAGGTTAGCTCAAGCGGTCCAGGGTGTTCAAAATTGTGTCTAGCATCCTAGGTTCGATTCCAAGGACAACATTATTTTTAACATTCAGCTTTTGTTATTTTTTCCGAACCCCCTGAGTGAAAATGCTGGATCCACCACTGATGAGATCCCTTTATAAAATTCTAACAAAACTGATGGAATACTAAAGAACAGAAGCTGAAAAGACAGAATTAAGCTTTACCTTCACTTCCCCGCAAAGGGTAAAAGGGTTAGGCCCATGCATTTTCCTGTTTACATTTTAACTTGGCAATGAATCTAGAATGTTTATTAGCTTTGAGGTAAACTTTCATGGATAATACTGCTTCTGCAGTGTATCTTTATCAGCAAGAAATATTATCATCTGGTACATGATATTGGATGTGATTCTTTATGGACTATCCTAAAATTGGACATCTTTTGCCAAATCTTACCTCCTGCAGAGGTCTCTTTTATGTAAATGAAACTTCACTCTGAAAATACGACGGTAAAGAGATATATGTCGGAAATTACCTGCCATCTACCATCAAAAAACTCTGCTATCTCCCGCACCTTGTTTTTCAGTTGGGACTTCGCAATACTTGGGAATTTAAGTTGTAAAGACTCCACTACCTTGTTTATACCATGTGAGCATGACTGAATAACAGATACCTGAAGGAAAAAAAAAAAAAAGTTGAAACTTTTTTAAGTCAGAAATCTGCTCTGGGTTTGTGACAGAAACCAATTCCCAAAAAGAGGGGAAAATATTGATAAAAGAAAGGTAAAACCTACAACTTGATGTAAATCTGAGTCCGTTAGAGCAGCTGAAGATGCCATTTGTGGGGAACTTGACTTGCTACCTGACGGGCAAGCCTCAGAATCTCCCTCAACCTCATCATTACAAGTGGATATCGGTATAGATGAATGACCAGGAAATGAACAGATGGCCAGTGCCCCCAGGCACATTTGTTCGACTTTCTCATTTCCAGTCAGTTCGTCAGCCGATATCAGGGGAGCTTTCTCATGCATAAGATTCAATATAATAAGTGGCTTGTTTTTCCTAAGAGCCTGTTCAGTCAAGTTGTGAAGATATTTCTGCTGCCGAAGCAGCTTAGCAAACTCTTCACCCGGTACTTCCTGTGCAGAACTAGACAAAATTTTAGACCCTTCTGCATCATGAGATTCCACTTTGTCAACTTGTACACCCTGCATGATGAAATGTGAACAAGTTCAAAGGAGCCGCATAAAGAAATGTTAGACTTTTTGTTTTTTTCCTTAAGCATGGATTAATATGAAATTTATCCATGAAAGGCTCTTCATCTCAAAGGAAATGGGCTACTAGTAACTGCAGGTGCAACACTCAAAATCACCATTGCTCTCAGCTTCTTTCAACCGAGTAGCTTTTGGTATAGTAGCATTGACATACAGAAAGTAGGTTATATTCATTACTAGTGTTAATACCATAGATATACACCTGCTGCAGTTGAAGGTTTCAGTGGTTGGCCTGCTTCCACTGATATGTAGTAGTGTAATAAAGTTCTCTCAAATACCAAAAGAGAACACTCAGTCCCAATATATTAAAATGTATTCTCCATTTGTGACATCCCAAAGGCTTGCTGTGATTCTTTAAATAACTATATTTTACACAACTCTTGTTTCTTTCAAAAATTCAAAATTCATCTAAAATACAAGTCACATATACCTAGTAAAACTATAAGCACATTTAAACTACGAACAGATAAAATGGAACAAAGGAGTACCACTATTTTGTAGGTTTGACATACCACCAGTATGTTAAGAAAACATAACAAATGAAGTAAACAACCACCTATGCCAGGGCCATTTAGTAAGATGGAAAATGTTCGAGTACTCATAGAAAATGATAGAAGGTTTATAGATATCGTAATTCACTAATTCCAGTAACTACAGAAGATGCAAGCTATGCAGGAATGTCCAATTCAAAGGAAGATGCATCACATCATCAGCGGGGTTTCTCAGTTATTGTTATAACACAATATCGGCAAATCATGCAAAGCACAAACTCATCAACCAAGGAAATAGAACAGTGTGTTGCACAATGCATTAACATAATGTGTGGGCGCCTTGAATTCAGTAGGTTCCATAAGAAATGTGAGTATTGAAGACTGACATACCTCTTCATCTGAGAGATACCCATCTGGCACGAAAAACCCATCTTCACTTTCATCTTCATCTCTTGAACATTCTTCCTCCAAACATTCATTATCATCTTTATCACAATCTGACAGACTTTCACCGGGTTCCTCCTATTTTAATCAATAGTTAGCAATCGTCATAATTCACAGACATTATTAGAAATAGTCAGAGAAATACCTCTTCCCATTCCTCATCACTATCAACCTCATAATCTAAGTCTGGATCCGTTGCAAAGGGGTGACGTGCTCCAACAACTTGGCTGATGAGAAAAGTCACGATATCAGTAAAAGAAGAAAGGAGATAATGGAAGAAAACACATCCAGTGACACCCATGCGATCATGGTAACACTCAAGATATTGATAAATGAATAGTACACCAGACAAAACTTAATATGGAGCTTGAATATAGGTATATCACATTAATAGCTGAAGCAAATGCCATCTCCAAAAGGAAAATACTCACTCAATCAGAACGAAAAAGTTCATCTGGAAAATGTTTCATTACAAATACTAGAAAAATAAACTTATGATAGTAGGTTGAACACTTAAAAGAAGACGCTATAATACTCTAATATTTGCCAGAACACATACAGGCAAGGGCTGTAGGTTAACTTTTCTTCTCTTGCACTGAAGATAACTTCACTACTGGAAACTTTAATGAAGAAAGAATCCTAACAATCAACTAAATCATGGACCAAAGTACTTTAATTGATAATCAAAGTACTTTAGTTGATAATAGATCAACTGTCCCAACACGTTATAAGCATGACTAGTATTTGGATTTTCAACAAAATATTGCTTCTGAAGTAAAAAGATTTTAACATAGTCAATGATAAAATTGCATAATACATGAATCACAACATAGCTCACCTTTTCTTCAGCCAAACACCATAAAATGCAGGCCTGTGGCACTTATCAAACTGCAACAATTGTCTCCTCATTAATCCTTTCTGGGGACAAGGAATAGCATTGACCTCACCAGCATTACATGATCTGGTATTGCTGTTAGGCTCAGCCCATCCATCAACTAGTTTCTCTGAATTATCTTCATCGTCTTGTCCTCTACTGGCTGTTAGCTTAATTTCCTTCACTACATTTGTCTTGGGCTTTCGACGGATTCCCCAATGAACTTTTCCTTTTGAATGAATTGAACGACCTAAGCAATGCCATGAAGTTAAGTGTGACCTGCAAAGAAAATCCAAGCAACATTTATGTAGATACCAAAAAACAAAACATACCACATTAAAATGAAAAAAAAAAAAAATAGAAACTAACTTCCACAAATCATCAGCATTAAAGTCATCATTTTGTGTAAGGACTGAGTCCATTGAGAGAGTAACAGATTCAGCCATCTTTTCACATTTGCTGGGGGCAAAATCAGAAGCTTGCTCTTCTACGGTCAGGCTATTCTGGGAAGGAGAATTAGTTTTGCTTCTTTTAAGAAAGCGCTCCATCATTGAAGCTTGCTTTTGTAAAGTAAGTTGCCTTTTAACTTCAGCTTCCTCCTTCTCCCTGCGGCGTCGATCTTTCTCAGCTTCTTCTTGCTCCCTCATCATCTGCTTTTTCAGTTTAGATTCTTCTTTCTCAAACCGCTTTCCCTCTTTCTCTGCTTCACTTTGTAGCCGTTTTAGCTCTTTTTCCTGCACAGAGAGAGATTTAGCCATCAAAAAGGATCAATCAGGAACTTATTTTGAAGGCGTACCCAGTATCACAAAACAAGGGTAACACAAACCAGTAAGGCTTGATATGCTTCTTCTATTTAACAGTACAGCACTAATAGTTTCGTGAACAGTATCAAACCACCAATAGAACACTTCTAAGCATATGCCAACAGCAACAAGTATTTAATTAACAGGTCGAACAGAATGACTCACACTTTTCAACTTTTCCTTCTGAACTTCACGCTCCATCCTTTTCTTCTCTTTTTCAGCTTCTCGCTTGTTTCTCTCTAACTGCTTGATCAAAAGTTTCTCCTCTCGTTTTACTGACTTCTCAGCCCTTCACCAATCAAGAGATTTGAGTTAACAATTGGAAAGAGGAGAGATAGAAAAACAATACTAGAGAAGAAATAGATATCACATACGTTTCAGCACCATTTTTCTGTTCCATGCTTGCAACTAACAAGCGGATATCTGCCTCATTTAATACTTTGGCAAGCTTTTCAGAAGCTTTCAGCTGTTCTTGGGTGCAGTTTGGATCAGTTTCTACCTTTTCTAGTGCAGTCAACAAAGCTGTCATAAATGACAAACACAAATACTTCAGCCTATCAAGATTCTGAGCTCATTGAGAGACAACCGAATAGATCATCGGTGTTTCATGCTTTTCAAATTTAAAGCAAACCAACCAACAAATGTTTCCATAGAGGAAACAAAATGAACAGAAATCATTAGACCAAAAGAAATCCTAAAGGAACTGCCTTGAATGAATTAAAGGAACAATGGTGTGTGCTCTGGCACATGATATCAAATGGATAAGAATCATAGAGTCTACCAATAGAAACTGGTCCAAATATCTGATCAAGTTTCTGTATCATTCATATTCAGTTTATATTTTTGTGGCTACACAACTAGAAATAGTCATCCTCGCTGAAAACCTGACGGAGTATATCCAGAATACAAGCAAATCAAATAAGCCAATGCTTAGAAGCAGCAGTACTACAGATTATGCCATAAATGAATATTTTGACACTATAGATAGTACAATTACCAAAAGCAGAGCATCACGTTGGTACTCAAACTCCCTCACTCTTCTAGCTGTAGGGGCTGATAGAAGTATTAGGGATAGCATGGGTATAAGCAGTCATTCTTGACATGCTTAGACTAACTTGATAAATTATGACAGGTTCATACAGTTTTGAAGCTATTACTGGATCTTCTTTCTCATTTTCTTAGTTATTATGCTTTCTTGTAACAAGAAAACTCTAACTCTAGAGTAACCACCCAACAAGAAAATGCAAGCTTTTCAGAGCGCTTAACTTCCATCTCTAAAGGCGCCATCTTTTTAGATCTTTTGAGATATAGCAAAATTTTCTTTAGAAGGTTTTTCTTTTTTCTTCTCAAAACGAAAGATACCAAAGTGTTTTAAAACATATATTTGAGAGGGGACATATGAAGCTAAAAGCCTGAAGCTTGGCGAACATCACCTCAACATTCACTATGCCAGCCTCTAATCTATATGTGTGTATTCATTGTCGTATCACCAATTTGAACAAACTAAAAATGATCAATAATAAATTTCAATCATTTATTAGCCGACCACTATAAGTGTACAATAAGCTGTTTTAGATTTTTTGAGATATAGCTTTTCTTTAGAAGGTTTTTTTTTTCTTAAAATAACCAAAGTGTTTTAAAAAATATATTTGAGAGGGGACATTTGTAAAAGCCTGAAGCTTGGCGAACATCACCTCAACATTCACTATGCCAGCTCTAATCTATATGTGTGTACATTGTCTATCACCAATTTGAACAAAAAAAATAAGTTAATAATTTATAATCATTTATTACAAGCTGCTTTTTTTAAGCCCAGCCAAACAGGCTCAATATTACCTGTTAACCAATAAAAGAACAAGATCTGGTTCCTATAAATATAAATACTAAAAACATAACTGGGAGATCTAGTCACAAACCCAACCAGAAGACAAAGAAACCAGTAAAAACTTGGGAATCTCTAAAAATCATCAGCTTCACAGGCTTGACACAAATAACAAATCCCCAAACATGTCCTGATGCCACCTTATCACTTGAAACATGGATATATGCAGTACAAAAAATATATCAAACTTAATAGAATGTCTTTTTCACACAGATGGATTGACATGTACAGTTTTCAGTATTCACTCACCTGAGACAGCAGTAATTCTCTCATGGATTTTTTTCCGACAAGTCCGGCGAATCTTCAGAGTAGCCCGGACAGATTTTGGCAACAATTTAAGGTCTCTTGTCTATAAAATAAGAGAAGGATTGCTTAAGCATTAGCATGTTATATTACACTACCTTGTCGGTTGAAACAGATGAGACAAATGTATCATTAACACGTAAACGGAATAAATTGCAGGCTGAGTTGTCGTATATGGGTATCCACTTTCTAGAATAAAATGCATTCACTGAATTGGTATGCAAAAGTTCAATCACCCAATTGAAAGGTTGACACGCGTACCATATTGAGTAACTAGCATAAATATGCAAGATTACAAGAAATTTCCATTTCAACATTAAATTTAATCAGAAATTTCCGCATCAACTTGAAATTAATCAATGAATAGTACATTAATGCCAGGCAGATATACTATTGAAACAAGACACTCATTTAACACGTTAAGCAACAAAGTGGATGCAATCTAAACATTAGAAGCAATAATCAACATAAATAAGCCGAATTGATAATCTAAAACGATCACTCGTACCATCTACCAACAAAAAGTTCCCATAATGAAACGCTCACTCCAAAAACAAAAATTTGAAAATCAATAAATTAGGAAACAAAAGTTTTTCTGGTAAAGACATAAATGTAAGTCAAATAGTAGTATCGGTAGAAGATTCAATTGGCAAATTCAATAGAAACATTAAAAAAGGCCCAAAAATCTGAAGTTTCAATACTCCATCCAGTTCAAATTAAGTGAACCACTTAGCCTTTAGCACACCCCTTATGAACATACGAACTCCTAAAAAAGAATAGGTATTTTGACTTGACACACTAGGATCTACACTTAGCACTTAACCAAGGCAAATGTGGAAAAATAAAGTCCATTCCTTCTTGAGGGCAATACATTTATTCATAATAGTTGTTCAACGGGAAAACTCTTCCAATCAAGCAAGTTCGCCAAGCAGGGCAAATCGCCAATCGATATCCTTTTGATTATGCAAGTGGACACTTATTTTGAACCAAAATAAAAGGACTAAGTGGACACTTATTATGAACTGGAGGATGTAGTTGCTATAAGTTAGAACACCCAAAAACAAACATAAATAAAGATCTAAAAACCACTAGAGAACATAAATTATAGTTTTGAAATTTCCACCTCCCAATGCCCAAAAATCTGATGATTCAAGAGTTATACCATCTATTTACAAAAAGTTACACAACGAAACACCCACATGCCAAAAAATAGTTTTTAGAAAATCGAAAAATTAGGTAACCAAAAGTTTCTCGACTAAACACATAAATGTAGGTCAAATAGTAATATCGATAGAAGATTTAATTGCCACTTTCAATATTCATAAAAAGCACCCAAAAAAAATGAAAATTTGGATTAGATTTGTAGTGCCAATCCAACATCAAGAGTTTCTATAAGTTTTTTTTCCCGCCGAAGAGTTGCTACAACTTATTAAGAGTTGCAATAAGTCAAAAAACAATAGAGATAATGATAAAAAACCACACCTACATTATCACTTTTTTGCGAATTTCTTACCTAAAATTATCTAGTGTTTGTCTTTCCTCACTGAACTAATCATCAAATGTATATATCAAAAAAAAGTGATACTTTAAGTGTAGTTTATACCATTATCTCAAAATGTATATATATCTAAAACACATTACATAACAAAATCTATAATTTCAAAAAAAAAAAAAAAAATTACCTCCCAACACCAAAGAGCATTCTCAGATTCATCTTCCAATACATCAGCATCAACATCCGGCATTCCGTAAAACATCCTCTGCCCAACCAAAATCACAGCACTTTTCACACTAACCTTACTACAATTACCACTAAACTCACTATCATTATCACTACTAATCTTCTCATAAATCATATCCACTAATTTCGATAACGAAAGCTTACTTTCCTCCAACATACAAGCAATCACACAGTTCAACCCTAACCCTAACCCTTTCATATTCTCCATTTCCATTTCCATCACTTTTTTCTCCATTAATTCCTTATAATACTCAAACAATCCCTTCATTTCCTCTTTTAACACTTGGATTTTCGCCATTTTCACTTCAGGAGTTTCCACTATTACTAAACTAGATCTCTTTCTCTTCATCGTTTTCTTCACTGTTCGATCTGAACCGTCCGTTTTCACTTCATCAATCACCATCGGCTCCGACATTGCTTCGATTCAACTGAAAATGAACCTTCTAGAAGATTCTAGAACAGTTTCGAGAAACTTGTAGAAGAAGATTGAATCACAAACCCTAGAAATGAGAGAAATGAAGAGACAAGAAATAGTGGGGGAAATTAATGAAAGGAAGTGCCGCGTGTTTGTGTTAATGGTTTTTGGTAGAATTTTTTAAAATTTGTGAAAAGATTTGAGGTTTAGTTTTGTTTCCCGCCTATTGGTGGGAATAATTTGCGGGTACTTTTTGGTTTTCGCGCCTGTTGGGAGAAAAATAAAATGAATCGTTGTTTCAAACATCCAAACAGTGCTTTGTGACCTGGCAACTTTATTTATTATCAATAATAAAATAAAATACTCACTCCTATTTTCTAAGTTAGTAGTACTATGATTTAGAGCCAGTTTGGATGTGTTTCACATAAAAAAAAAGTACGTTTTAGTAATATAATTATGATTATTTTTTTATAGAAAGTATTATAATTCAATTAATTGAAAAAAAAAAAAGGACTTTCTCAATTGAAAGATTTGAAATACACCTTCTCCTACCGAGTTTCATGTCATCATCTCTTTCTACTCAACAATACTGAAAAACGCTTTCATGTGTTAGCATATGTTGTAGTCTTAAATTTTTAAGTATAGACCAACTTCATCATTTTAAGAAAATATGTGGATACGTATCTTGACCGTTTATATTTCGTCTTCTTGATTTTATTCCTCAGTGTCTAAAATTAGTGCTTAGTTTTTTTTTGGCTTATAACTTCTTTCAGCGATTTTTGTGTTCAATTTAAATCGTTATTTTTTTCTTGAATTTCTCTTTTAAGTATACCTTTACCATTTTTCGAACTTATTATCATTATTTAAATGTCCTATTTTTTTTTCCCAAACAAACCCAATTAATTTTTGGGCTTATTTTATTTTAAGCACAAAATGACCAAACTCACTTCTATAATAAGTTATAATTATAAACTATGCAATTAAAAAAAATTCTACATAAATTTTTGGTGAAAATCATTATAAAAGCCTAAAATTTATGAAAGCCGGAATCAATAATTTATGTTACAATATAAGAAAAGAAGGTACTCATGTGACTAAAATTCAAAGTAAAACTAATGTTCACGCGATAAAAAGGTTTAAGAAAAAAAGAGTGTTTGAAGGTTACAATTATGCTTTGATAAGAATTTTACGTTTAGAAGATGTGAAAAACTATTGATTTAACTTAAAATATTTTTGGTAAATATATTTATTAAGTTATCAAAAATATTTAATATTGTAGTTTGGTATTATAAAACTGGTAATCTAATAATATCATTATTAGTGTTCATATTCTATATATTTATCCAACAAACTCGAGAAGATAAGGATAAAGCCAAAGGATGCATTAAAACCAAACATCGTATTAATTTTATACATAAATAATTTACCTTCTAACCAACTATCAAACGTATTACTCCATTATTTATACATAATTTAATATATGTGTAACTCACCTCCAAACCTGCTACCAAACGACCCCTGAAGTTACACGAGTACAAAATATTACAATTGCATACGCGATAAAAAGGTTTAAGAAAAAAGAGTGTTTGAAATAGTGATAAGAAATGAGTGATTTGCCCCGCAACCATTTTTAGTTTTTTACAATACTTCCTCTATCCCATATTACTTGGTCATATTACTAAAAATATATATCCCAAATTATTTGTTCATTTACAAAATCAAGATAAAATTAATTAAATGTTCCTATCTTACCCTTAGCATTAAATGTTCTTAAAAATAGGCAATATTGATTAGAATATATTTATTGGAGAGAGATAAGGGTAAAGTAGTAAAATAAATCTTTTATTGATGATTTTCTTAAGGGGCGTGCAAAAGAGAAAGTAGCCAAGTAATATGAGACGGAGGGAGTATTTAATATTTATAAATTATTCGAATTTTATTCAAATAAAAAGAATCATATCACTTGAGTAGACATAAGGTTCACTGCATAAATTATTATTACCTTCATGCGTAAAAATCTACACAAATTACAAAAAGAAGCTAATTCAAAGACGATATTGCTAAAACAAATTTATTTTCTTTCTGTAACTAATTGGCCGAACTCGTATAAATTCTCTGGTTTTAGCTTAAGACCGTAGCTTATCTCATAGGGTCTTCCGCAAGAAAATTTGAAGTGTAATATTCTATTTAATTTTTAAAAGCATATGTATGTTGAAGACCTAAAACACTCTTTATCACTTAATTATTATAGTAGTTTATATAGCAGCATAAAGGCACCATGTAACTATTGTACTTGACCAAGGATTAGATTATGGAAGCTTAGTAGTAAATTGTCTAGTGGTGTTTAGCAGATACTGACTTGTGATCTGGTCAATAGAGCTAATAGCTAATAGTGTATATTGTGCGTATATCAACCATAAACCCATTTTAGCATCACTTCAGTTTGAGAGAGCTGAACTAGAGTAACAATTTAGTAAATAGGGTTTGTATTTAAAATTTAACTTTACTACTTTATAATTAAGGATAAAAAATAATAATTTAATATAATCTTATTGGGTAAAACCGGAAACCGAACTGGTTTCCCAATAAAAAAAAAAACACAAAACCATTTAGAACAATTAACCCAATAACCTGATAGCAATAAATCAATAGCATTTTATTCGGTTCGGTTTATCTATTAAATCGGTTTTTGCAGACCCCTATTATTGATATATGACTACTTCATATTCTCTTTATTTATCCAACAAACTCGAGAAGATGAGGACAAAAACCAAAGGGTGCATAAAATAATACTCTTTTATTGACAAACCAAACACCATATTAATTTTATACATGTTATTTTTTATACATAATTTAATGACTGCATAACTCACCTCCAAATCCGCTACTAAATGACCCTCAATTTACACAAGTACAAAATATTACAATTGCATAGGCGGCAGAATTGGAAATAGTAACGAGTGATTTGCCCCGCAGCCATTTTTTTATTTGTTATAATATTTAATATTTATAAAGTAATCAAATTTTATTCAAATAAAAAGAGTCATATCACTTGAGTAGACATGAGGTTCACTGTATAATTATTATTTTGTTGGTAAATAAACAAGTTTATTAACCAAGTGAACGTTTACATAGCAGAAAAAACAAGATCTGGACAGCCCCAGTCTTGCTCAAAAAACAGAGCTAATCTCAACTATCCCTTAGGTAACACAACAGCAATACAACATCCCTATGGATAGGAGTTCAAACTAAGTAGCTTACTAAGCCAATCTAGGCTTTACTACACCTTTTGCATGGATATTATGTATAATCACTCGAGCGACTTATTTTGGTTCTCTTTGTCTTTGCTTGAAAAATCCTCTGGTTCCTTTCCTGCCAAACACAGTATACTCCAGCAGCTAGAGTCATTTTGAACACTTCAACTTGTGCACTTCTTGCTCTCTCATATGTAATAGCCCTGTTTAGCTCCATGCTCCATCCTTGAGCCTGCCTAGTCACATTGAGCCACCATAGTATGTGATGAAAAAATGATTTGAATATCTCAAAAAGAAATACTTTTATTAATATCTAAATTCACTATTTTAATATTAATTTAATGACTCTTAAGTATGTTAATAATTTTGTACTATTATTCTAACGTTTCTTAACGCACCATTTGAAGTCTTTTGGATTAATGTTTTGAGAATGTAATTGATCATTTTACTATGCATAGAATGGCCTTTACTATACCTTAAAGAAATGGACGTTGAGGAGTCTGTTTTTTTTTTTTTTTTTTTTCCTATTTTGGTTGGTTATTCTACCATTATATAATCTCAATTATTTTGATCTGGATGAGTACAAGTGATGAATATAATTTCCTCCATCTATCTTTTACATTTTGTTTATGTTGGGTTTTCGTTATAATAAATCTTTGTTAGATTTTGGTTCTTAATTTTATACCAGAAGAGCTTGTTGAATTCTGGAAGATACACTCATATCGGGTAAAATATTCTTAAGGATTATGTCTTAATTGACATACCTCAAGCTTCCAAGAATTCTGTGCGGTGTTCGTGATCAAATATTTTTTGACAAGGTTCGTGATTAAGTATTTTTCGTAAGATTTCCAACAGCATGTTGTTACAGATCTGAGCAGAATAAGGGCACAAAAAGAACAGGTGCTCGTCTGTTAGTTTCAACAACACCACCACACAGTAGACATTGGCATCCTCGAGACAACCCCATTGAGACAGTCTTACTCTTGTTAAAAGCCTTCTATAAGCATTGAGATACAAGATGAAGATCCATTTAGGAGGAGCTGAGTTGTTACAAACCAGGCTCATCCATTCCACTTTCTGATAGGTGCCCCTCATACGAACATAGGGTTGTTTAATTGAAAACTTCTCAGTCCGTAGCACATCACTTTCTTGCCAACCAGTTGCCTCGAAGTAGTTAGAAGCTTTGAGAATCACTGTATAAATGTTGATTCCTTAAAGTTATTAGGAAAACAAAGTACCAAGAGCTTCTTTGGCTAAGCTCACAACGCGTTCTTTTTTATATTTGAGGTTTGGTCAATAAAAGAAAATGTTTTTGAGCAGCAAAAACAATTTTTTTTTTTTTTTTATTGTTGAGAAGAAGCTATAAAATTTCAGTTTTTTTTTTTTCAGAAGCAGAAGCAAAAAGTTAATTATCAAGACAAAAATATCTTTACCATAAATTTATCAAATTATCCCTCATTAATTTAACGCATATATCTTTCAGTTAATTACAAACTCTTTTTTCTCTTGCTTTTCACCATGTCTTTTAAAAAAAAAAAAAAATCGCTTTTCCTTTTCCTCTTTAGAAGAGTCCGTCAATTATAAATACATGTTACTTCTCGCTTTTTTCTCTATTTCTCCTCTCCTTATCTGGAATAACAAAGTATTGCTAGAAAAATACTAGTTATAATATTTTTCCACGTAATTTCAAAGGCGATGTGATTCAAGATGCAAGAGCAAAAAATTGAACCACAATTAAACAAGCTAGATACATCAATATGATTAAGAAATAGAATGAAGAGGAATAGACTTTAGAAGAAAAGAAAGATAATCTAAAAATTCAAATGCACTAATATATTAGATTCAATCCAAGAGGGAAGAGAAATGAACTCATACTTGAAAATCTTTACTTAGAGTACCCATAAGGTTCATTAAAGAGATGTAAGGGAATCCTCCCAGATTAACGATATGCGGTTATAGTACTTTACATGAGGTGAATTATATCAATAGCTTTAGATGCTCGTCGGTGGATTATAGTTCAGAGTTCGGATGAATCATATTGATAGCTTACAGCTCATTGTTACGGGGTTAGAGTATTCTATTAGAGATGAATTATAATAATGGCTTCCAAAGCATCGTTAATGGATTATAGAGTGATAAGGGAGGAGGAAAAGATGAGGAGTTATATTAAAGATTATGGAGAGATAAGGTTGGAAGGGAAACATATATGTCTTGAGCTGAAGAACCTGGTCCTCGACACATCATGATAATATTATCATCACATGTTCTTTATAACCCAGTCACCTAACATATTGCAATGAGTGGAGGGTAAGTCCTGCGTAGTTCAGGCATACCAAGTATCTTTTCTATCTTCAAAATTAGCTGATTTAATACGAAGACTTGAAAGACTATTTGTAATTGTCTTAAAAATAACCACAATACAAGAATAATCAAATTATAAAAATAGTCACTTGAGCATATTGGTGGTCTTAAAGTCTTCCTCCTATGCTTTCTTTAAATTCTCCAAGCTCATGATGATCGGAAGAATGGTCCAAAGCCCTTGAGATCCTTGATTGTCAATCCGTCACTACTTCCCTCATAAATCCATTTGAGCATATTATGAGCTTTAAAAGTTCTTTAATGAATCTTTCATGACACTTTAAACTCTTCTTGGGTGATTGAAATTTTCTATATCCAAGATAGCCCACACCGTCACTCTTGATGTCAATATTGGTGTCTCGATTTGCATCAAAAGGCTTTCACAATTAATAGTTAAAATAATTTCTTCGTTTAAACAATTCTAATAGTAAGACGTACCACATGATACATTTTTTTCCGGTAATTTGACACTCAAAAGTACGTTTTAAAAAAAATGATCAAACACAATTTGTTTATCATTTACTGGAAAAAAAAAAATACTTCTCAAATGAATTGGCCAAACACAAGTTGCTATTCTTCAAAAAGTATTTTTATGATAAATTGTTTTAACAAAAGTGCTACTCAAAATAAGTAGTTTTTGACTGCTTGGCCAAACAGGCTCTAACGATGGCATAGGCGGAAGACGGTGTTGTTTCTTCTTCTTCTACTGTGCCTATTTTTCTTTCAAAGTACTCCTAGTATTTTAACTAAAAGTTTATAGAAAATTAAATGCTAATAATGGGATAAGTGGAACTGCGAAAAAGTACATTTTGCTTTCTTCTTCCTTTTCCTCCTCTTCATCTTCATCATCCTCCTTTGAAAATGTGCATTGGCGTAAGATCATTGAAAATAATAATGAGTGGTTTGCACCAATAATTAACCTTAGGGGTATTATTAAAAGAGATATCAACGTTTGCATAACATTCAAAATTTAAGAAAATATAAATAATTCATATGGCCTGATTAAACATAAGGTTCACCGCACAAATATTGCTTCTTCTTTTTCTCCTTTTCATTTTCCTTCTCCTTCTTATAATTCAAAGTTATATTTAACTAAAAAGTTATAGAACAGTTGTTTAAAAGAAGTAATAATGGGTGATTTGCACCAGTAATTATCACTTTATAGGACCGTTGTTTAAGAAAAAATTCAGCATTAAAATTAGCCAATTCTCTTCTAGCTTTCTTCATCTTCCCCTCTCCCTCCTCCTTTTTTTCTTTTGTAAAAAATGTGGTCAATGCTATAATGTTAGACAACAATTAATATTTGGTATTTTATCTTTAATTAGGCCAAACAACTAATTAGTTAACGAGGATTTATAGTTTATAACACAATATAAGTGAAAATTCTTTCATTAATATATTAGTTCTGATTTCATGCCGAACGAAATAGATTAGTTCTAAACTTTAGACTAGTCACTAGTGGCAAAGGGGCGGACATAGTTTGGGTCAACCCGAAATCCAAATCGAAATCTGATTTTTTTGGATATTTGGTTTGGATTTTCGGATTTTATTTTTAAAATTTTTGAATTTCGAATTGGATATGGATTTAGTCCTTTGGATTTACGGATATCCGAAAATCCGAAATCTTTAAACCTTATATTTAGCCCTACTCATAATATATGTACCCAATACTATTAGTCCAAAGGTCCAGTTAGATTAGAACCCTACGACGTTACCCATTATAACTTTCAGTCCAATATAGATTTTTCTACTAAATTAATTATAATATATCTTTTAAAGCTGGAGTTTACTTCACTACTTTAAGAATGAGGCAACTTCCAATGAAACAGAGGGAATAATGTAGAACTTTATGTGACTCGATATCTTTTGGTTTAGTGGTAACGTTTATATTATTCTAAGACATGACTTGGTAACCGGGACACATGAATTTCGTTCCTAATAAGTCTGCCTCAAAGGCTCAAAAGTCAAAACCGAAAATTCAAAATATTAATCCGACACCGAACTTAAAAAATCTAATCTGGTCCGAGCTTATTTGGATTGAATTTGGATTTGGATTTTAATTTATTCAATCCGAAATTGAAATTTTCATATTCAATCCGACGGCCCAAACGCCCACCCCTAAGTGGCATTATATGTTTGAATTAATTACCCCATGACTTAACACTTCAGGCTATTGACTTAAAGTTCGAACTATGTTCAAATTTCTAACAAATGGCCAAAGAAGTCGAAGAAGAAACTTCAAGCCACTGACTTAAATTAAAGGGAAATCTACAAGGTGTAGCTAACATTAGACCTTATTTTTATCTAGTAGCTATACTTTAATTTATTTACACCTCGTAGCCAAAAGGTGTATATCAATTACCCTCCATAACTAAAACATACAAAATAGGTTAAAATAAAAAAGCAACCCCTGTATCCACATTTTTCTCTCTCCTCCCTCCTTCTCCCTCCCTTCTGCTCTCAATATCGCCGTCGGAGCTCCGGCGAACGAGTTCCGATCCTTTGCTCCCTCATCGTCACCATTGCTTCATGCGAAAGCCAGACGGAACATTGTAGGGATATTTCTTGTACTTGGGGAATCATTGATTAATTCATGTTGCTGTTGGTTGTGGTTCGTGTTCTTGTTGTTGTAGTTCGCCGAAGAAGTAAGCTCCGGCGATGGCTGGTGTTGTTGTTGTGGCGGAGAAGATTAGGAGACTTTGTATTCATTTTGACGGTGCTGTTATTGTTGTTGGCTGTGGTGGTTGTTGTTGTTCGCCGTCTCTCTCTCTTTTCCCTCATGACGACGATGGCTTACAACTCCGCCTCCCGTACCGGCCAGATCCGAACGGAAACAGTCAGATCTGGCCGGAAATGGCTTTCTATTTTTGAATACAATCCGATGTTGATGACGACGACAGTGACATCGGTCAGATCTGAATGGGAACAACCAAATCTGGCCGGAATCTGACCGTTTTATTTCTTGTATTCAGTTTTGAGTGTATTCGTTAATTTTATTTCTTGTATACAAATGAATATAGCGAATTTTGAAGTGTATACAAATGAATAGAGTGAAATTTATTTCTTGTATTCAGTTTTTGAGTGTATTCGTTAATTTTTTTAGTGCAAATTTTTGTGTTTTTGATGTTTTAGTTGAATACATCTGATTTGAATACAGCAAAATCTGACTCAACCGAATTTTGAATACAATCACTGTAGCAAACTACTGTAGCGCGCACTGTAGCTACGAAATGTAATTAGCTAAAATGTAGCTATGCCCAATTTAAAATCCCTAAATGTTAGTCATTTATGTAAAATTCCCTAAATTAAAATTAGAATACTACAAGTGAAATTTTAAGTTAGTGGCAGGCTGGCAGCAACAATCAAAAAGTTGAAGAACACAAGTGAACCCGTGCTACTCGAATACCCTTTTTTTGCGCGGATTGTCTTTCATTTGGTGTGGTCTTTAATTTTTGCCCTTCAAATTGGTGGTCTTTAAGTTTTGTCCTTCGCCTAACATCCCGAGGTTGTGGGTTCGAACCCCAACTTAGTAAAAAAGAAAAAAAAATAGCTAGGCAATTCTGCCTCAAGGCAAAAGGCAATTTTTTTGCAAATCTATCCATGCAAGGCAGAATTTACATGGGCACAGACAGAATTTCTGCCTGAGGGACAAAATTTGAAAACCACCATTTTGAGGGGTAAAAATTAAAGGAAAATTTACTTGTTATAGCTACTTTTACTACCTATTTAATGTTAATAACTACCTTTTATTAAAATTAATAATAATAGCTAATTAATTTTCTAAATTACCCATTCTAGATACAACAGTAACTTGCACTTATCAGTTCTCAAATACACCGTAAATAACGGTAAACACTATCCCAACTTCCCATTTTTGAAACTCACGTAATATACATTACGTTTCTCTCTCCCTTTCCATTAATTTTAGCCGTTTTTTTCTCCTCAGAATCTATCCATTACCATCAAGCACGATTCCACTACAATTTATTGTCGAGATTTGTGGGTGGTGGTGTATTTGTGTAAGTTTTCACTTTTTTATGTATTTTGGTCAATTTAATTCAATATTTTTGACTTTTTTCAAGATTTTTAACTTTCAATGCTTAGGGTTTCCCAATTTGAGTAGTGAAAAACATCAATTAATGGCGGATGAAAGCATATCTAGTAGGGTTACAAGAGGTATCCCACATACTCTTCAAAATTTAGATTCCCCTTCTTTTGATTTGGGTATTTCTCAGCAACAACATGATGTTGATGCAGCTTCTGCTGAGAAATTGGTTGCTGAAAGGAGATCTAAGAAAATCCATGATCCTGTCAGAATCAGAAATCCTTCAACTGTTAATTTGGAGAAAAAAAATGATTCTGATACTGCCACAAAGAGGAGAAAAACATCCGATGTTGCTTCTAGTAGCAAAGGGAAGAATGTTGTAGAGACAGATACCGGAGAACAACAATTAACTGTGAACAAGCAGGTATTTTTTGATTTTTTATATATATATTTTTGTGAATAAAATTGTATTTTACATGTTGCCCAAATTCGGTTAATGATTCATGTATTTTTTACCGCATCCGTAAGTATGGTTGCATGTATTTATTGATCTGAACAATTCATTAATAGATGAGAACACATACATACAACTGTATCATGTATTTCAATAACCATATTTGTTATCAATTATCAAACTATGTATCATGTATTTGTAATTCCTCACATTTGTGTATTTTTTTAAAATTAATAGCAGGTTTATGTATGTTTTAAAAAGCAGGTATGTGTATGTGTCAGATAAAAGGTGTATTTGTTCAACGTTTGTCAGCTAAACATCTCAATAACTGTTTTTTGTTTGCATGTATTTATTGATCTGAACAATTCATTAATAGATGGGATAGTAGTCGTATGTATTTTTGTATTTGTTTGAATTTGCTTTGTATTTGAAACATACATACAATGTATCATGTATTTCACTAACCATATTTGTTATCAAATTATCAACTATGTATCATGTATTTGTAATTCCTCACATTTGTGTATTTTTTTAAATTAATAACAGGTTTATGTATGATTATATATTTTTGATTCTCATGTGTTGCCATTATATTCAAACTTTTAGGCCTCCAAATTCCTGGTTAAACGCCCCCCCACTCAACCGATACGTTATGCTTCATATATGAACCATAACATTAAAGATGAGTTGAAGGACAAACTGACCGATAGACAATTCAAGCTATTTTCCAAAACTATTTTTGGACAATATATGCAGATGCAAGTTGACACTGAGGTGCAGGGTCAGTTATTTAGGTGTTTTATGGTTAGGGAGTTGAAGCGTAGTAATAGTGATGCGTTTGTTATCGATATTAATGGGACGGAATTGACATTCGGTCTTTTTGAGTTTGCTTTAATTTGGTTTGAAGTGTTACGGGGATGAAGTTGTTTTTGACGAGGGTCCTAACAGATTGTTGGATGAATATTTCGGTGGTTCTGGTAATAGTGTTTTAAAGATGACTTTAAATAAGTGCTTTGAAGACAAGGATTGGGGTGTTGGTGATAACGCAGATGAAGATGCTGTAAAGATTGCGATCCTGTATTTCATTCATAATTACATACTTTCAAGTGAAAAAAGGAACGTCACAGTCCCAAGACATCATTTTGACTTGGTGGAGAGTGAACAGTACAATGAATATACATGGGGTAAGGAAGCATTTGATGATTTGATTAAGAGTATTCACCACAAGATGGACAAGCCGAAGCAGTTTTATTGTCTACGGGGTTTTCCTTTTGCTATGCAAGTGTGGATATATGAGTGCTGCTCTAATGTTGACCCTAATTTAATGGTTAAAACCGGAAGCCGAATCCCAAGAATGTTTAATTGGAGAACAGTGAACCAAAAGCCATCAGTTAACTACTTGATGTTGGGCATGTTTAAGGACGGTGAGGTAAAATACTTACATTAAATACATGCCTATCAACTAGTATTTTACACTTGCATTTTGTGTATTTTAGTTGTTGTGTGTATTTTATGTATTTTTGTTGTGTATTTGTAAAATACAGAGAGGTTCTAAACTGACAGTTCACAATATATTTATGTGCTGGACATTCTTAAATTCAACAACATTGTTCCGACCATGTTAGAGGTTGAGAAGCTTGGTCTGCGTCCATACCTGGTCAACAGACTGCACCACCACCTCAAATACACCAAGAGGAAAATGAATATGCAGATTTTACCACAACACCTCCCCATGTTGCTGCTGCCAAGAAAACTCAAAAGAACGATGCTTCAAAATCTCCACCGCACAAGAAGCCTAGGAAGATGTCAACGGCAGCATTGCTTGTTCAGAAGTCACCAACCACAATCCCAAAAAATTCTACAGTTGGACAATCATCTAAAAAATCTGCTTCGGTGGTAGATAAGTCGGTTCAATCAAAGGGAAAAGAAAAAGCTGCTCCAAGTGTCCACCGCGTTCCTGTTGACGACGTATCTACCAGCAAATCAGTTGACCTCACAAGTTTGAGGCAGGAACTTAATCAATTTAAGCAGGAAGTAAGTTTTTTTATTTTATTTTGATATTCATCAAACTACAACAAATAAGGATTTTACAATGAATTTGTTGTTATTACCATTTAGGTGCTTGCTGAATTCAAGGATGTTTTTACTGAGCTCAAGGATCTTCGCAAAGTTATTGATGAAAACTTCGAAAAGGTTTTGGAACATGTCAAAGGGAAACAAAATTCAGAAAAGGTAAAAAAATCAATAAATACATATTGAAACGATTGCCTTCAGTGTGAAGTAGGAAGCATATGTATCTAACAAATACATCATTTTTTTTAGGGTGATGACAGCGAAACTCATGTTCCTTTACCTGATGGCAACATACATCAAGAAGCTGATGATTACATGGACCATGGTGACGGTATTCACATGGAGACTGATACGGGTGATGTGCATCCAACAGAGGTATATTTTTTTTAATGTATTTATCATTTTTATATGTTATTTTAAAAAAAATATAATTCAGGTATGATGAAAATTTGGGATCTACTGGACTTTAAAATATTATGTATTTGATATTGATTTAAAATATTATGTATTTGATATTGATATGAAAAACAGTAGTGTCATGTATTTTTTGTGTACTGTTTGTTTGACAGCATGACTGTTCACTGTTTTCCTTATGTATTTGTTTACTGCTTTTGGACATCTTCAACAAATAGTTTCTCATGTATTTATGTATTTAATATAGTTTTTTATCTATTATATTCATGTATTTTATATACTTTTGGCCTGTGTTTTTTATAAGGAAAAGGGTCTTGCACCGGATATTCAAGTTGGTATTGGCAATGAGAGCGGCGATACGCTGAAAGCTTCAACCGAAGAGATTGCGGAAGGAGGTGATCTTTCAGGAGAACCGAAGACTTCGGTTGAACGTCCGGCTGATCCAACAGAGGTATATTTTTTTTTAATGTATTTACCATTTTTTACTCATTTTTATATGTTATTTTAAAAAAAATATAATTCAGGTATGATGAAAATTTGGGATCTACTGGACTTTAAAATATTATGTATTTGATATTGATATGAAAAACAGTAGTGTCATGTATTTTTTAAAACTATATTGTTTGTTTGACAGCATGACTGTTCACTGTTTTCCTTATGTATTTGTTTACTGCTTTTGGACATCTTCAACAAATAGTTTCTCATGTATTTATGTATTTAATATAGTTTTTTATCTATTAGATTCATGTATTTTATAGACTTTTGGCCTGTGTTTTTTATAAGGAAAAGGGTCTTGCACCGGATATTCAAGTTGGTATTGGCAATGAGAGCGGCGATACGATGAAAGCTTCAACCGAAGAGATTGCGGAAGGAGGTGATCTTTCAGGAGAACCGAAGACTTCGGTTGAACGTCCGGCTGATCAAACAGGGAAACATACTGTGGAAGAGCAAAAATGTTCTGATGATTCAAATAATTTCGAGGTTCGAAATAAACGTATTCTGATTCAGCCATTTTTTCTTTTTTAAAATGTATCATACAAGTGACTGAATAATGTTTCTTTTTGTATTTTTTGAGTAGGTGATCGCACAGGTGCTAGCAAATATAGCAGAATCAGAAATGGCTAATGAACAAGTTCAAGAGGAAAAAATCGAGGAAAACACCAGCTCAACTGTCTTAGAGGAACCCCAGGCAGCAGTTTGTAACGCGCAGCCGTTGTCTCAGTGGTTGTTGCCTGATGAGTATTTACCAAGCCAAACCCCAGGGAAAGAAATCATGTTACATCCATCAGTCCCACGAGCTACACGCCCCAGTAAATACAAGTCTTCACCGTTTGTGACAGATTTTGGTATATATCTAATTTTTAATTTACTTGTTTGTTTTTTAATACGCAACTGTTAATGTTTAAAGACCAAATACACAGGTAGTAGTTCGGGAAAGGATCATGTTCATGTGTTTGATAAAAAATATCCATTCCAGCAAGATCCCATTACCGGTCCACTTGATGTACAGATTGTGGATGAATACCGTATTTGGCTTCGAAACGGTCTGCTTGTGAGGCACGATAGCAAGTATGTTTTTATCCCAGTATTACATACAGTGATTCCGCATGGTTTTTGTGAATAAGTTGATGTATTTGTTTGTTTTGTTGCCAGTAAAGAATTACGAAGACCATTACGAAAAGAAAAAAAATGGCAGTTTTTGACAATGGAGTCAAATTCAATTTTGGCATCACAACTGTCAATGATAAGAACTGATTTTACCTGTTATCGATGGATGGTCAGCTTTGGAATGACGAGGTGATTTTTATCAGCAATGAAATTCACCTTTTGTTACTAAAATGTTTTTATGTATTTGAATGTGATCTAATTGATGTATTTTTGACAATTCCAGCACATTGACGTCATTTTCTATTACTTTCGGAAGAAAGGAAAGTATGATAAAAGGAACAATTTCAGCTTCACCACTGTTGACTGCCTATTCAAGCAGAGAATTGATGTGGTCCACCACGCATATCACAATGTTGAAACCCAGACAAACGTGGCAAATGAAGAGCAAGTATTGATTGAGTATGTTAAGGGCCACAGGCTTATTGCCAATGTCCCGTGGCATACGGTTGACAACGTGCTAATACCGGTGAATATAAAAGAAGAAAATCATTGGTTATTGGTACTTCTTTCATTCAAGGACAGGTATTTTTGATGATGAATTAAATATTTTATCATTAGTGTTTCATTCATCATTTTACCGCTGAATTCTTTTTTTTTTTTAAATGTACAGGCGTCTGTATGTTTACAACTCGTATCAATCAGCCGGGCACAACGCAGTTGTTAGGAATGAAATAAAAAAGCTTGCTACACTTCTGCCACATTTCCTACATCTGGCTGGATTCTATGTAAATAAAAAAAGCATAGATTTGGTGAAAGACCCAAAGATATGCGGATAAGGGACAGATCGATATCCTTGAAGTTGTCTATGTTGAAAATCGCATCAACCGTCGGTAGCTCGTAAGTAGTAAACATATATTTTTAAAAATATCATAGTGTATCAAATACATGATATATCCTATCAATTTATTATTCTTCTAAAATACATGAGTTGTTTGAACTAGAAATACTTTATTTAGAACTTGAAACATATATTTTCTAATATAAGTTCTTTTTTTTTTTTTTTTTTTTTTTTTTTTTTTTAGGGACTGTGGTGTCTTCACGGCAGCATATGCTGAGTATTTGACATCGGGTGAAAGGATTCCAGATGTCATTGATGCACACATGCAGCGTATGAGATACGGTGCACTCTTATGGGACTACGCTGAACGCAAGGTTGCTGACAAAGCCGAGAGTGATAATGAAGTTCCACCAAGACCGATTAGGCCAGCAATCGATTACGACACTGTAGATGCAATTGATGTTTGATAAATACTATTCGTGCATTCGATGTTTTTTGTCCTTTTTTTCATTAGAGCAAACAATCTGATGTTTTTAGATGTATTTTGACTGATGTTGGATAATTATCATTTAACCAAAGAAATCTCAGGGGGTTTATGTTCCATATGTTTGATGTACTTAGTTCCATATATTGTCAAATATATCTGAAGTTTGGAAAAAATACAGTAAAATGTGACATCATGAATCCACAAATACATTTATTCACCAGGTTCACAAAATATGTATGTTTAATTCACCAGGTTCACAAAATATGTATGTTTTAGTAAAGTTTATTCATTTTTGTTTTAGTTTAATAAACACATCTTGCGTATTTGACATGACCAACACAACTATATGATTTCAATCAAAAAAAATTGCAAAAAATAAACCAACTTCATCAGTTTCGGAAACAATACGTACGTTTTTATACCACATATGCAGTGTTATGAAGTTGAATAGACAACACCATTTTCTAACCGGAACATGGGTTGCCTTTTTTTTGTGTTAAAAATACATGAACATTACCGTGTAATTTCAGACACCAGGATCACAAAAAACATGTATGTTCTATTACAGTTTATACAATTTTCAGAAGGCCAACAAATACATAATGTTTAGTTGACATTACCAGCACAACTACGAGCCTCCAATCCAAAAAAATTCCAAAATAAAAACAACTTTATCATTTTTACAGATATAATATGTATGTTATTTTACCAAGTACGCAGTATTTTTTGAAGTTGAAAAAAACACCATACGTATCGGAAAAAAAAAAATCAATTATGTGTGTTCATGAATGGGACATTCATTTCATAGCAAAAATTTCTATAATACTACAACATGTGTCAATAGAAGTTTTTGACACAAGTGTTCAAATACTTAAATAACCAATCTATCTTCGCTAATAAAGTTAAATGGATAGGAACACAAGAAAAATTCACTTCCTTAGAGGCTCAAAACTACATGAACGTCTGTTGTGCCCAAGTTGTCCACAAGTACTGCAAGCATGTCTGCTCTTTCCAAACAACAATTCACTTAAAGGCTTATCACGCCTCTTCTTTGGCCTACCAGGCGGTCTCTTGTATCTTGGTGGCAAAACCACATCCTCCAAGATGTTTTTGGGAATGTTCCATTCACGCTCGTCGGGTAGAGGATCCACAGGTACATCATATGTCTTCAACACGGTCTCCGGTTTGAACAAATCAGAGCAATAATCATCAGCAACCAGATTTTTCTTTTTAATGACAGCCCATGCATGCGGGCAGGGGATTTCATCTAGTTGAAACATACAACAACTGCAAGTTTTGCTATTCAAATTAAGAATGAATCGCCTTCCTCCATCATGTACTGTGTACACGAATTCGGTTGACGGTTCTACCTGAAAAAATAAATATTACATGTATTTGTTATTGAACCAATCAGAATTTTAAAATAAATGAACAAACCATTAAACAAATACATATCAATTTTCAAAGAAGCATATATTAAATTTACATTAATACTAACTGTTCATGGATACCAAATACACATCTATATAATGTGTAGAAACACCAGATTAGTACAAGTACAAGTTTGTCAAATAAATTATAACAAGCATTAAACTAAAACATACCGTCATTCGTAGACATAGATACTCGTTGATTGATAGCATCTCCTGAAACTTTTTACCGAGTGTAGTGAACGTGTATGTTCCATTTCTCCGGTTATTGTAATTCCATCTCCCAAACATCCTTCTAACTTCTTTGAGAAAGTCATATATAAGCAGTTCTCTAGTTTGCTAGAAGATGTCGGTTAATGCACTCTGCTATGTTAGAAGTCATTGTCCACCCTCGGTTAACAGATGCATACAATCTAGCCCACTTGTCTCTACCAGCCGATTCCAAATACTCTGCCACGCGCATATCTACCTTTTGAACCTTCCCCATCAACTCATCGAAATCATCCTGCGTGTATGCCTTTGCCATGGAATAAAAAATAGGACTCAGCACATCATGGCTCTTCTTGTATTTTTTACATACATTACCCCACAGATGCCAAATACATGCATAATGTGCAACTTCTGGATAAATTCTACAAACAGCCTTGTTTATACTTTCATGCCTATCTGATACGATACACATATTCTCTCTAATTCCATATGTTTCTCTGAAACGCTCAAAAAACCACGTCCATGATGTGTCATTCTCAGAATCAATCACACCATATGCTAAGGGAAGTATGTTGCCTGGAGATACAGTTAAGAAGAAAAAAAAATAATAAAATACATTTTGTATTTGTCTAAAACAGATAAAATATATATTGAGGTAATAAATTAATATGTATTTTTTTGACATACCTGCACCGTCTAATGTGCTTGCCGAGACAAATGTTCCATTGTATGGTGTTTTTAAGTGGCTTCCATCAACTACCACAATTGGCCGACAATAATCAAAGCCTTTGATAAATGCATACAGTGCTATAAAAACATACAAAAATTCATTTTCGCGGGTTTTACGCATTCTGATATGTGAACACGGGTAAGTCTTATCCAAGATGTATAGATATCCCGGGTAATCTTTTATAAGATTCACCGGTTCACCCATTAAATCGTTCATCGCCTTTTCTTTGGCCCGTCAAGCAACCATGTATGAAACATCCATTCCAAAATCATTTTTGACGTCCTCCGCAATGTCTTTAGGCGTATATTTCCTCTTATGATTTGATATTTTTGGTTTGACAATCCCACTTATCAACCGACTTGTAGCTTGGCATTGGGAATAAACCTTTTCCTTTAACGGACATGTATGTTTGTCTTGAAACTCCCTAACTCTAAACATTCCTGACTTACCTACACTTGATGCCCTGAATTTCCAATCACACTCTCCTGATACGCACACAAGTGTGTATCTACAAAAAAAAAACATCAATAAAAAAACACATTAAAACAACACACACACACGGTAATGTAAAATACATTATCATGTATTTATTCTTGTATTTTAATACAAAGGTCGACGAGAAATTTTACCATATGTAAATAAGTTAATCAAATGCAACCCAGGCCAAATACATTATTTATGAGTACAAATACATACAAATCAGTTTTGATTCTACTTTATAATAAACATACACATGCTGAGAAATACTTTCACTTGTACTGTCACGGTTTAAATACATAACAAAACACAGTTACAAATACATAAACAAATGCACATTTTAATACCTTATTGCATTGCTCCTTTCTGTCCGATAGTTGAACCTGTTTGTAATTGCATAATTCACCATCATGACTTTTAATGTATCTTTATCCTTGTATACTTGATCGACGGCAACTACTTTTTGGTTCTTGTCATCAATAACCATACCCTTGTTGTTTTCGAATAACAAATCAGCCTTTCCACAACTTGATGATGCCAAATCACGGGAACCAACTGTTTCCATTATATTCGTTTGATTCGTGTATCCGATTTGCAAATAATCACCTTCAACACAACTCTCACCCAATATACATATCTCCATGCTTCTATCAGTTGTAATGATACATAATGGGTACATTGGTAATGCTTTGTTCTCTTTCTTCAGTTCCACATACACCCTAACACCCATATCATTGTGAATTTCCATTGGAATATAATCACCTTCAACCATGTATTTTATGTTTATGTTTTTCATTTTCTTGTCCAAATTTAATTGGGTTGCAACTGTTTGTAACAATTCCTCATACGTCGAATACTCCTTGAAAGTCATAGCATCGATTTTGTAATTGACGTATTTATTATCGTCGTTCATAATACCAGAGTGTCTAATCAACGATGAAATATTGGCCATTTTATATATATAAAAAAAAAAAATCTTTGAATCACTGTCTCAACATAAAACCTGTAATATGTATGCCTAAAAAATTAAGAAAAATCAGTTCGAACATAAGATTCACGTTCAAATTTGAACAATTTATACAAATTAGATTTACAGCTCACTAATATTCAAATACAACATACACATATTGAATTACACTTCAGAAATACATAGTTTAGCTGATCATGCATTATACTATGCCATTTAGATTCAGAAAAATAAAAGATATGAACTTGGATTTTTTTTTTTTTTTTGATTCCTAACCATTCATGTACATTAAAATACTTTCAACCGTAATTTTCAAGAGCATTATTCATTCATTGACACGCTTACAATGATATTACATCATTATTTTCGAATATCAGTTATAAAGATAGAAATAAAAAAAACAAATCAGAAAAATAAAACAACTTTGACATTATGCTCCAAGAAAGAAATTGAAATCACATAAATACAACTTGAATAGACGAAATTTGTGAAATCAAAACGGTGTTTTTGCACGAATTACCTGATGATTGATCGTGTTTGTTTTGTTAATGTATTTTTAGAGGTGTTGAAGATTTAATTTGCAATTTGAATTTTTATGTTTTGAATGTTGAAGAATGCATGGAAGAAGAGATACGTGTAAGGAAAGGGAATATTACAGCTGATTTTGTGGAAAAGAAGGTAAAAAATATCTTAATTTCTCATTTAATACCACCACCATTACAGGCTAAAATAAAGGAGCCTGTTCCTTTGTTTTTTTACCGCATGCTCATGTATTTGCTGGCAACAAATACATGCGAAAACATACACAAATCAGCTGATTTTTAGCTACGAATGGTAATATTAAAAAGGGTAGCTACAAATGGTAGGAAGCTACAATAAGGTAGTCATTTGAGAAATTTTACCTAAATTAAACACCACCCTTAGCGAGGTCAATCCTGCAAATTGCCCACTCAAATAAATATGAATCTAAGGCCCATTTGATGAGAAAATAAGTCTTTTTTTTTTGTGATAGATTGTTAATTTTTATTTTTAGAGGTTCTAACATTACCACATTTTAATTATAACCTTTCTAATGATTGTTACCTAACTAGACTATTATTTAACCATAATTTTTGCACAAAAAAAATGCACCATTTTTTTTTTTTACCATATCTTGAAGAAGAAAAAATTGACAAATAAATCTTTTAAGAAATAACGTGTGATAAATGACACCTAAAGACGTTATATAGCGCTCAAATTGAGCGACCATTGATGTTCAAATATATTTATAAAATGGTGTGTGTATGTGTGCGTATTATCAGTTTGCTTGACTTTATTTTTTGCTTAATATCGAATTATCAATTTTAAAAATTGAACATCTAACTCAAATTAAAATGAATGACGATTGTTTCATCAATTTG
This sequence comes from Lycium ferocissimum, assembly GCF_029784015.1. Lineage (NCBI taxonomy): Eukaryota > Viridiplantae > Streptophyta > Magnoliopsida > Solanales > Solanaceae > Lycium > Lycium ferocissimum. The sequence continues at coordinate 5,522,275 of NC_081347.1, forward strand.
ATTTGATCTCTTGGATTCTTTACGTGTTTGATTTGAAAGAAACACCAATCCAGCTAAATAGTTAAGTCTTTAAAACCCCATCAATTGATCAAAGGCTCGTTGTTTCTGTCGGCAAATAAGTAATTGTAATATTCGACCATTACATTATATTGAAATTACAAAAATATATCACCACACAACCGCTTTATTGGTAATTTTATAATCTAATATACACATTAAAGCTAATTACCCGCAAGGGTCAGCCGAGTGGTTTCCACGTGGGGAGACTCTAATCGATTCACTCAATTTCCATTCTCACCTAAGAAATTTTTTCAGCTTGTTTCATCACCGTTTACATTTCATTTAGCACATTTTACTCGTGTAGTTATGAACCTAAGATATAAATGTCTAAGCATGCTACTGGCACAGAAGAATAGTGTAGCTAGGTTTTTCCAGAAGTCCAAAAAATAAAATATTAATTATAAGGATGTGGGCCACAATATGATCAAACTTTTAGCAAATGAGATGGTGAAGAAATGGAACCAACGTTCCAATGCCATGTTCTTTTTTGTGATAGATTATTGCTTTTCAGTTTTAGAAGTTCTAACATTACCACATTTTAATCATAACTTTTCTAATGATTGTTACCTAACTAGACTATTATTTAACCATAATTTGAAGGGAATTTTTTTGACAAATAAGTCTTTTAAAAAAATAACGTGTGATAAAGGTGATCTAAAGACGTTATATAGCAGTTACCACTGAAAAAACATTTTTCAAATATATTTATAAAATGGTGTGTGTGTGTGCGTATTATCAGTTTGCTTGACTATATTTTTGCTTAATATCGAATTATCAATTTTAAAAATTGAACATCAACTCAAATTAAAATGAATGACCGATTGTTATCATCAATTTGGTTTGATTTATTGGATGGTACGAGTTTGATTTGAAAGAAACACCAATTCAGCTAAATAGTAGAGTCTTGAAAACCCCATCAATTTATCAGAGGCTCATTGTTTCTGTCGGCAAATAAGTAATTGTAAATATTACAATGAATTTACAAAAATATATCACCTCACAGCCACTTTATTGGTAATTTTATCATCTAATATACACATAAATAAAAGCTAATTACCCGCAAGGATCGGCTGAGTGGTTTTCCACGTGGGAGACCTGAGATCGATTCCCTTAAAAAACTTTTTCTGATCGAGTTCATCGCAAGGGAATTGCACTTTTAGTGTGGTTTATATTTTATGTGTAGTTTGCGAACTTCACTACAACAAAATATGCTTTTAGTGGTAATTAATTTGCGGTAATAACTTAATTGCCGCTAATTATATTCTAGAATCAATTATTATCGGCAATACTAAACTTTAGCCCTAATAAATCTTTGTTAAAGCTTTAGCGACCTTGGATCTAATGGCGTTAATTCTTTAGTAGAATATTTTTATAATAACTATCATTAAAAGGAAAATATATGCATTAAAAGCTCTTTTGGTGTAGTTTTGTCTGTGATGGCAGGTTAGCCAAGTCAGACGTAGTGATTAGGTTCTTCTACAATACCAAGGATAATGCTCAAGTTTTCCGAGAGTTTCAAAAAATTTGAAAACTAATTATAAGGAAGTGGGCCACAATATGATCAAACTTTTAGCGAATAAGATAATGAAGAAATGGACCCAACGTTCCAATGTCATGTTCAAGTTTAAGATCCCAACATTTTTATTCTAAAGTATGTGATATGTGACTCAGGTAGTCAGGTCCACCGCATTGGCTTGTTGACATCTGCATTTATGTCATGGCCAGTGGCCACAAAAGAAAAGCCATGGCATCCTGTAAAATTGCCATCCTTTGACAAAATCCTAAAACTAAAATATTCGATAATAGGAGATGGCCATAAAAATGTCAATGATTCTTTACTTTTTCATTCTTCGTGTGGTGGACACAAGGTTAATTGATCACGAGAGTACGATTACTTTTATACCACATGTTGAAGTATAAGGGGTTGATTTATTAATTAAATTAATTTTGAGTTAATTCAATTGGATTTATTCCGCTTTGATTTATAAATAGGCATATCAATTAACGAATCGAAACTGGTTTGGTTCAATTCAATTTTTCACTCTCTATTCGAATTTAATTGAATAAGATTAAAAGATAAGACAAGTATGCCAACTAATCAGGAGAGCATGCATATCAATTAAATAAGGGAAAATTTCAGAGACCTCCCTTCATGTTTTGCTTCGTTTCACTGACCTCCCCTCACGTTTACAATATTACGGCTACCTCCCCTATTTTAATTTTTTTGTAACAACTATTTTATTATATTTATTACTAATAAAAAAATAATATATCTGGACTGTTTTGCCCTCTCTAAGATCATGTTCTTTTAATTAATTCTTATCTTATCAATATCTCCTTTAAAAAGTTATTTCTTAGGAATATTAAAAAGGAATATCATGTGCAGTTCACCCCAATGTTTATATTTTTTTGCCTCTTCATCAATCATGTTTTAACTTTTTGGAGAAAGTATTTTGCCCAGTAACTTGTAATTGATTAAAAAGAGGATAAAAAAATATAGAAAAACTTTAAAACTAAATTTTATATATTAAAAAATATAAATGACCAAGCAAAGCCAACAATATGGGTGAGATAAAGTTTTGAGTGTTGTCTTAGCTAACTGAATGAATGCTCTTTCCCAGTAGCTACTTTACCAAATGCTGCATCGTTCCTTTCATTTTTGGGTATTTTCTTCTTCTCCTTTACATCTACTTTCCACATTCCTTTTTCATTTGTCAACCTTGTACGTTAACTTTTTCTCCATATTCTTCTGTTACTATGCTTATATTAGATATTGCTAGGCCTTCAGAGATTTCTCAAGTTCTCCAAAGGCCAAGAAGATGCCCAGTTCTCCTAGTGAGTGGCAATTCTATTATTTTTGTTTTTAATTGCTTTTAGTCAATAAAGTTCAAAGCTTTTTGCTTTATTGCTCAAGATTTTACATAACCAACTTTTTTAACTTGTTCCACAGGTTCAGCAGTGGCCAAGAATTGGCAAACGTGGTTGTGAACAATGGAGACAGTTAAAGAGGAATAGGAAAAGAGAACCCTGACTGCTGAAAAGACTGAAGAGCACTTTGAGTATTTTATTTTCAATTTATCGGAAAGGAGATATTGACAAAATAAGAATTAAATAAAAGAGCATGATTTTAGGGAGGACAAATCAGTCCAGATATATTATTTTTTTATTAGTAATAAAGAATAAAATAGTTGTTATAAAAAAGTTAAAATAGGGGAGATAAGAAGTAATATTGTAAACGTGAAGAAGGCGGTCGATAAACGAAGAAACGTGAGGAGGTCAAATTTTCCCATTAAATAATTTAGAAAAAAAAAGCTCAATTTTCGTATATTGTTTGTTTGATTAAATTTATTTACCCGTTGATTTCACATCTCTTTCCATTTCAAGCCGCTTAACTTTTTAAGTTTTAGAACAGTTATCTACAAAAGGAAAATCGAAACAGTTGTCAATTTAAGCAAATCTGACGTTGGAAAAAAAACAATTCGTTCATATTTCGCATTTTGCAAATCCTGTAATTTCTCAAAAACTTAACTTTATTTACGCCTATTGGAGAATGGATTTAAGCTATATACATTTACGGTGTACAAAATATTTTATACTACCAGTGAGCAGTGAATTATAACCTATAATAAAAGGTTAGTTATTATATTTATCAGATTATTAATTAAAAAATTATCTATAATTAACTAATAAGTAAATACAATAAAACAACAACACATATCTAGTGCAGACTTACAAATGGGTTTGAAAAGGATCAGATACGCAAACCTTACCCTTACCTTTGTGGGGTAGAGAGGTTGTTTCAGGTAGACCATAAGCTCAAGAAAAACGACTTCCATAACGGATTTGCAAAAAATGCAAGAGTTAAAAAAGAAAAAAAAAACTACGATAAAAGTATTGAAGACAGAAAAGAATTAACAATAAAAATAGTAAAGATAACCAAAGTAAGAAACAACAACAAGAATAGTAAAGATAACCAAGGTATGAAACAACACTAGTAATAAAATTAAAGAATAAAAAAATGCTAGCATAATAGTAATAATAATAATAATATTGGTAAAAGAGCAGATAAGTGCTAGCTCCAAGCTAAAACCATGCTCTACTGCTGGGAAGAGAGAAATCGTTCGACTATCTACTAACCGTCTATCCTAATTCTTGACTTCTATGCTCTCCTATCCGAAGTACACCTCGATGCGCTGAAAATGTGTCATGTTATGTCCAATCGCCTCTCCCCAATTCTTCCTCGGTATACCATCTATCTCTCCTTAGACTTATCACAATCAACCTCTTGGACCTCCTCGCTGGCAAATCTGTCTCCTCCTCTTCACATGTCTGAACCATTTTATCCTTTTTTCTCGCATCTTGTCCACTATAGAGATCATTCCCACTTTTGCCGCATGTCTTCGTTTCTAATCTTATCTCTTTGAGTTTTTCCACATATCCATCTAAGCACCCTCATTTCTACTACCTTCATCTTATAAACGTGAGACTTCTTGACTGGCCAACACTCGACCTGCTATAACATAGTCGGTCTAAAACCACTCAATAGAAATTACCTTTAAATCTTGGTGACACATTCTTATCACGCAGGACATCGGATACGAGCCTCCATGGCCATTTCATCCACCGGGCTCCAATATGATGTGCGTCACCCTAGCAATCTCCCTATTTCCTTGGATTATAGACTCGAGATACTTGAAGCTTCCTTTCTTAGGGATGACTTGTGTATCAATCCTCACTTCAGATCCACCTCTTGTGATGTGTCATTGAACATGCACTCCACGCGCTCTATTTTAGTCCTACTCAACCTGAAGCCTTTAGAGTTTAGGGTCTGTCTCCAGACTTCCAAACTATCATTAAGTCCGCTGCGTATCTCGTTCATTAAAATTATGTCGTATGTATATAACATACACCACGACACCTCCTTTTAAAATATGTCAAGTCAATTCATTCATCACTAAGTTAAATAAAAATAGGCTAAGAGCAGATCTTGGTGCAACCCCATCACACCTGGAAAGTATTCCAATCTCCTCCCACCGCTCTTACTCGGGTCTTGACTTCATTGTACACGTCCTTTATCGTTCTAACATATGCCAGAGGTACACCTTTAGACTTCAAGCATCTTCACAGAAATTCCATTGGGAATTTGTCACATGTCTTTTCTAAGTTAGTGAACACCATAGGAAGCCTCCTTTTCTATCCCTATACTATTCCAACAATCTCCTTTACAAGGCATGGATTCGAATTGGTTCTCAGAGATATACACACCCCTTCTCATTTTCATGTCCATCACCCTCTCCCAAACTTTCCTATCCCTATGCTCCAACATTTTTTCTACCTAATAAGTAATATGATTATATAAATATTTTTTACATGTAAATATATAAAAAACTCTTCGTGGACAAGAGACTGTCAAAGGTGCCAAAACTTTAGCAGATAATTGGACTAAATCAGCATACTCACTTTTTCTTTGTCTTCTTTTCTCGGAAAATATTTTCGCTTTTTTCGGAAAATATTTTCGCTTTATTTGAATATTAGCGTGTGGCTATTAAAATTCCAAATACTATTTGAAATTTAGAAAACACCTAAAATTGGTTTTCACTTTTTTTTTTTTCCACATTTTTTACTTTTGGTACACTCAAACAACCAAATATTATTTTGCAAAAACTATAACCTACACAATTCCATCTTTTAAGTCCAAGTCCAACTTCCAAATAAAGTGAAAAATATTTTATTTTCTTGGCCAAACGCCTACTAACTTATTCGAAGTGTCCGTTTCATACATATTCGCCGGTCCTAAAACTGGAATTGAAAAGTGAAACTGACTAAAAAATGCATAAAGCTAAAACCACACCCGGCACTTGTGCGAACAAGGTAAAAAAACCGTACCCCCCCACCCCCACGAGAGTTTCCTTAAGAGTCTTTTGTAGTGAAGCATTAGCCCGTGAACTCATACGAATAGGTGAAAGTTGTGCGGCCACTGCTCTCTCTTTCACTTGAAGCAAAATTAGTTCTCACGAGGGGTGCGGTAGAGTGGTAAGTAATCCTTCATCCTTAATCAGAATTTTTGGATTTGAATTCTCTGGGTACGGAGTCGCAAAGGTAAGAGAGCGCTTTATCCCAATGAGGGACTTCCCGGCACGAATTCGGATTCGATTGGACCTCGATACTGAGGGAATTTGGATTTGGTTGAACCCCGATACGAATACCAAACGAGATGAAAAATCAAAAAGAAAAAAGGAAACAAGAGTGGTTCTGGATGACCTCGAGGAGGGCCCTCCGTAACAGCTTTTGTTGCCGAAAGAGATGAGATTGATGAGTTGATTTGAGACATGATAGGAGTTGGCATGTCTTGGTAGGATGGCCCCTACAACAAAATAAATCAGCCCATGATTGTTTGTGGCTTTTGATTATTGGAGAATATTATTTTGGAAAAAGAAACATTTGTCAAAGTTGTTTGATAATATTAATAAATTGAATTTCATATTTATTTTCACTAAAACAATGCTTAATAAGAGGTCTCGATCGGGTTCAAACATTAATACGAATATCACACACCGAATAAAAAATCAAAATAAAAGCTCAAAATTGTGGATGATATATTCAATAACACATACTTCCTCCGTCCCAATTTGTTTGACACAATTCGCTTTTCGAGAGTCAAACGAGTTGTTCTTTGATCCTAATTTTTTTATATGTCTTTTAAATATTTTAAATTATCAATTATGATGACTTTATAGTACTTTTTATGTAATTTTCAAATATGTAAATTTTATTTGAGAAAATTTAAAAATTTTATGTTCAAATATATAGTTAAAATTAAAAAATTTGACTCTCAAAAAGCGAAAAGAATCAAATAAATTGGAACAGAGGTAGAGGGAGTATGACGAATCAACAATTCTCGTACAAATAGACATACCATGCCAGAAGCTATTTAGTAGGAAGATATGGGAAGCTCACCAGTGTTGTGAGTTGTGAGCTTAATTTAATAGTATATATTTTCTATCTCCTCATGTCAAGAGGAAGAAACACTCTAGAACTTGGTGGAGTGATAAGTGATGTATTGGACCCATTCACAAGGTCTACTAGCCTAAGTGTTGTTTACAACACTAGGGAGGTTATCAGTGGCTGTAATTTGAAGCCATCTCAAGTTACCAACCAACCTAGGGTTGAGATTGGAGGGAATGATCTTTCCACTTTTTACACTCTGGTAACTCTTATACTATATTGTCCATCATCTTCTTTTTTCTTTGCATTAATTATTCGGTATTTTATGGACTGACTAATTCAAATTTGTGTTGAATGGACGTACTAGCCAGGAGAGTAATGAGCTCCGTATCAAGAGGTTCTCCATTACACAGCATTAACTTCTGATAGGGACGGATGAATCGCCCAACCATTATCACACCATTAAGTGGTTTATGTTGAATTTTGGACTCATGTATAGTGGCTTTTTGACCCAAGTTATGAATAAAATATAAAGGATATCCTAATATGATTATATGCAGGACATATAAAGATCTTACTTTGATTATGGGTGGGATAAGTACTATCCATTAACTAGTGACATATGATAGGTGAACTTCTCTATAAATAAATACATAGAAGCAGAAGCCGTCTCTAGTTATAAATCATAAGAATAGTCCTAGAATAATTAATTTGTTTCCCTGAATACGTGGGAAAAGGCTTATATATTGCTAATTTATCTATGAGAAAACGTGGTAACTGTGTCCGCTAGGGGTTGTGAAAATTGGTCTCAGGCTTAATTGTCACCAATTGAATCATGTAGTACTTAAACAGTATGTTTGTTTAATCCTAACCCAGACTCACAATATATAGAAGATCGTCTGATAAACATGTGTCCCAAATTTTATGCCTTTTTTTAGCTTTTGCTAATTGTTTAATTTTCTTAACCTTGGAATGTTCTTCAAGACGTTTGACTTTTCTGTTTTTAATCGTGAAGATTATGGTGGATCCTGATGCTCCGAGTCCGAGCAATCCAAATTTGAGGGAGTACCTACACTGGTCAGTCATTCATTAGATTTTTCTTTTACATTATCAATGTATTTTAATTAGTTAAAACAGGCATTTACTGCATTTTAAATTATCGAATTAGGACTATTATAGAGAGTTAGCTGGGGTAGTATGTTATTTTCACCATAGTCCTACGTAATATGTCATTATATAAACCTGATAATATAAAAGACAGTATATTTTCCATGTGGAGAAAACTCTTTCTTTGAAGTTTGTCGTACTCAGAAGGGAGATTAGAAAAATCCTATTGAAGAAAACCTTTTAAAATTTACACTTGCTTTTACACTATCAGATCACTTTTTAGGTAATTATATACATTTTTTGATAAGTTGCAGAATCCTTTTTCTATAGCTTTATGTAAATTCTAAAATTAAAGAAGTAAAAATTAACACAAATTTAACATGGTGCTCTGATTAATTTTGCTAGGATTGTCACTGATATCCCAGCAACAACAGGAGTAAGCTTTGGTAAGTCTATTATTCATATTTATAATCATGCAATATTTATATATTTCGTCTCGTAAAAATTAGAGTATGTTAAGTTGCACTAACAATGTTTGTTGCCGTAAATGTGATTCAACTTTAAAATACAATGAAATACTTCCCCGTCACCGCTAAGGGGTGTGATGGAGATCAAATTCCTTCATCACAAATTATAGGTCTCGAGTTAATTTCTCCATCAGATAGAAAATGAAGGGAATGTTATACTCTCAAAAAAGTCAAGGCTAATAAGGTTTCCGACAAAAAATGCTTTCCCGTTCAGAAATTTGGATAGAAATGTCTGCCTATTAAATCAATACCGGGATCTAACAAAAAAGTCAAGGCTAATAAGATGTTTGATTCTGATACCAAATAATTATAAATAACCCAACTCAACTCATGTCAAGTAAATAAATTGAAGTCTATTATCTTTAATAATAATCATGTTTTTATGTTTAAATTTATCTTAGGATTCTCGACCTACTTACTTGTTACTCATGTTAGGTAACTTTCAATTAACTTTGTTGTTTTTTTAGGCTTAGAAATAATACCTCTTCCACCATTTGAGCGGAGTATATAAAATTCTTCATAAAATCAACAACCAAAGTAAACTAGTCATCAACGGAATTTTTAAAAAATAAAAAAGAACCCTCAATTATTATAGATTTTATTGGTCATGACGGGCGCGCCATAACTTTAGTACAATCTTCATTCTTATATTTTGTTAAATGTTTCACAAATCTTGCCGGATTGACGAACTTAATTGTATTCAATTATTTACTACTATAAGTTATGCCGAACAAGCCATAACTTTAGTGCATGGTATAGTTCGGTGATATCTCAAAGACTAATTTTTGTCTGTCTTGGTAGAAGGTATAAATTTATTCTGGGATAAATTTATGCCTTGTATCAAACATGGTACAAAATGCATCCCAACTTAAAAGATGGGATAACCCTTCTTATCCAATAATTTTTGGGATTATTTTATCCCATCTTTTAGTAGATGGGATAAAATAATCTCAAGAGATAAGATAAATTAGTCCCGAAATTATAATCCCGAGATAATTTTAGCTACCTACCAAATCACCACGTAACAAGTCTTGCTGAATTGGCAAAATTAGTCCAATCTGAATTTTCTTATTTTGAAATCTAGCAGGTTGATAAGATGTGATGCGTTGCAGCGTCAAGAGCATCTTTTCCCAAATTTATAAATGGGCACAAAAGTTAAATAACGTCCCACGAAAGTGTCAAATTTGTGCAAATCTTCGGCCAATGGGCCTACTAGCCATATGCCATCTCTTGGCTCCTAAGCACCCCCCAAATACTCAAATTATTTTCTTCGAAGGCCAGAAGTGAAAAATGATAATCTAACATTTAGGGAGTGTTTGGTATGGAGAGAAAAATGTTTTTTTTTTCTTGTAAATTTGATTGGTTTTTAAACTTTTAGGAAAATAAATGTTTTTAAAATGAAGAAAACAACTTCTTTGCTGAAAATACGGAAAATAAATTTCATAAGTATCATTCCACTTTTCTCCATCCTCCGGCACACCCCATTCCACCCCCACTCCCATAGCCCCTGCCCCCACCCCTTATAGCCCCCGCCTCCTAGAGTATGGCTAAATAATAAATAAATGATTTTACGATAATATTTTTTGCTTAGTTACCAAACACTAGAATATAATTAAGAAAACTACCTATTTTCTGAAAAACATTTTTCTTCATGGCAAACACATTCTTAGTTAAAACTGGTTGCAAAACTATACATGATTATTTCGTACTATTTATGTTTTACTTTATTTGACTGTTCATTGTGTTATAGGCAAAGAAGTTATATGTTATGAGAGCCCAATGCCTTCAATGGGAATACATCGCATTGTTTTCTCCCTTTTTCGTCAATTGGGCAGAGAAACTGTTTATGCACCAAACTGGCGGCAAAATTTCAATACAAGAGAATTTGCAGAACTCTACAATCTTGGCTTACCTGTTGCTGCTGTTTACTTCAATTGCCATAGGGAAAATGGTACTGGTGGCCGTCGCGTATAATTATGGCATGTACAATTGCCATAGGATGCAAATGTGGAGTAAATTTCATGGTGGTCATCCAGTTTTGGTTTTATTACACAAAAATCACTTTTTCTTTCTTTCATTTATTAAATAAAACTATTTTGCTTCGGTTATCACAATAATCACTTTGGCAGGAGTGTCTAAAACTCCCACCTGAATAGTGATGTGGCAGCCTTAATTAATGCTTGGTGTTGATTAAGTAAGGTTAATATATGAACCCATGTCTTGACCCACAGTAAATACACGATCCAGTTAAGTAGATATTTTATCTTTAAAGTGCGACTTAAGCTTATTTTTTTTATATTTATACATTGCCGAGTACAGGCTGATGAATGAAATTAAAACATTGTATGCTATCCTGATTTGAAGCAAAAGATAAAAACGGGTGACTCATACAATTATTATGCTTATCTGGATTTTATATGGATACCGTTTACTAAGATTAAAAAGAAAGAGAAGAAATAAAAAGAATAAACAAAGGATGTTGAATTAAGAAATATCAAGTGCAGGTGATGAGAATAGCTGCTGAATATTCTGCAACATAAAATACCTGTTATAAATACACCGTACTGTGAATGTCCATTTTGAATATATAGTTTCTTGGATAAGCTTAATTGCAAGTAGCTTACCCCTTCTTTGACGTAACTTATAGAGCAACTTCAATTCTTCTATAAATATGAAATTAATTTAGTTCATTTGTATATCAATTTGAAGAGCTATCCCCCGGGCTTATTTAGCTATATTTCTTGTTGTCTTGTACTTTTACTTTTATTTCATAATACGTTATCAGCACGAGACTCAATCATTTTAGATAAGGACTTTAGAAAGATCTGTCTATGAGCTTTCGGTTAACCGATTACATATACACCTCCAAGGACTTGAAGGAACAATTTTGATTTGAACAAAAAAATATAAATGGTTAGTATTATATTTGTTGTATAAAAGGCCATGCTTATCTCGATCTTAGTGAAGGGGAGGTTGAGTGGAATTTTTCTCGTCTAATGTCCTTGTCTATAATCTATACAACCATGTATATTACTTTCATCGTCCCAATTTAATTATCTTACTTTTTCTTTTGGTCTATCGCAAGAAAAATGCCTCTTTTCATATTTAGTAAGTTGACATTTTAAATATCTTACATGGCAAATTTAAAATCACAAGATTCAAAGACATTTTAGTACATTACGCACATCTTTACTTTAGGATCACAAAATTCAAAAGTCTCATTTTTATTCCTTAAACTTTGTGCCCAATCAAACTAAGACGATTAAATTAGAACGAGGAGAGTATATTACATATAAGGTTGAAGCAACAAACGTATGTTGCTTTACTGCTATACCGTACCATTTTACATAAAATTCAGGATTCTATGTCAATTTTATTTATATACTAGACGGCGTATGCCCGTGCTGTGCACGGGCGCAACACTTTGGATTATAGTGTATCTATGTGTATGTAGTTGTGTTTGGATAGTGATAATATATATATATTTTATATTGCTAATAAACATACATAAGTTTGCACTGTTTTTATGCATATATATATACACACACTATGTTCAAAACACGATTAATATAACATTGTAGTTTGTGCTCCGTATCCAAAACTTTATTATATTAGTGTTTGCTACGAATACAAAGTTGGAAAAAATTTATTAATAATTTTTAAAAGAGAAGACTTGTTTAAAAGGAAACTATTTTCCTCTCTTTGAGATAAAACAATAACAATATTTAAGCATTAGTTGATACTTTGAATTTTAATTCGATTAATTCAAAGGTGTAAAATATTCTATTGTTAATGTATGTAGATTGGATCTAAACAATACTTATTATTTTTTATCAAATTTTGATTTGGATAATTCTAATTCAAATTATTAAATTAATTTTACATGTTTAAAACGAAATAAAGTAGAAATTTGATTTTCTATTTAAACGAAGAACTACTATTTTTTTAATTTTTGGTAAATATTCTTGATTTAGCTCATTTTACTTGTCATGTTGTCTTTTGCATGATTTTTTAAGGAAACGTCAATTAGAATTATAATTTGACTAATTTACCTTATTAATTATTTGATCTCCATTTAATATTATTTTTTCTTTTATGACACTAATCTCTTTTCACATTTATTAGAGTAAGTATATTTATTTAGTAAACATAACAAACAAATGACATGGCGGAATAGCAAATACAACAGTTAAATATCTAGATTAGATCTCAGGCTAATATAAGAAAAGAAAAGAAATTGTATGGTTTGGCTGCTTAACCTTTTGAAGAAAAGCAATAATATGAAGTCCATATATTTTGCTGTACAATAATTTCATTTGCTCCCACTAATGGGTTGATACGCATGTGGCAATGAATCCATCATTATTGACTTAATGGGGATACTCTGGGAATTACATGAATATTGTTTGATTTTTTTAATATGGGGTGCACGTTTTTTTTTTGACATTGCTTGTTATTTTAATATGGGGTCCACTTTTTTTTTGTTTAAATATTGCTTGATTTTTTTAATATAGGGTACGTTTTTTTTTTTTTTTTACATGAGTTTGGAGATGGTGGGGTCCACTTTTTTTTTTTTTTTTTAATATTCTTGGTGTTTTTAGTATGGGGCCCACCTAATTTTTTTTATTTTTTATTTTTTAATGATGACTGATGACGGAGCATGGATGGTAGTAATAAATAGCATATGTTTGCTAACTGGTGATCCAAAGCTTTCCTGTTGCGTAGCTTCACCAAATCCAGGTATGAATTTACACTCGTTATATTTCATAAATCTCGTTGATTAAATTCATTTACATCTATAATCACTAGTTACAGGGTTTTACCTTCTCTTCTCTGTAGTATTAATTTTTACGTTTTGTTATTCAGATGATTTGTTGGTTTTCCTCCATGTCTATGTGGAGATAAACTATTTAGTTCTAGGGTTTTGACACAAATATGAAAGTTGACTTTTGATTATTATTTATTATCTATTGAATTTCCATCTTTTGGGTTGCTTATTTATTCTTGTACTTAATTGTTTGATTACTTGATCACTAATTAGACACTATCTGTGGTGCGTGAGTTGGACTTGAAAAGGGGAATTCATGTACGTAATAAGAATAAATAGAGTTTGTTCGATTTAATTGTTTCGCTACTGAGGATAGAAATATACCCTTTAGCCCTACTTAGTTGAATACGGAGATATAAATGCGTTTTTGTTACTTCTTGCAATCAAAGAAATATAGGCGTTAAGAGTAGCATCAATAGGCTTGTGAGTGGTTCGAAAGAATATCATAAAGTTAACATTAACCCGTCAACTAGTTACCTAGGAAATAAAATAGTTATAACAATTGGAAGACTCAACTGGATTGTTAGTAGTCATAACCCTAGATCTATCTTTTCGCCGATAAAAAATCTGATCTTTCTTGGTTGAAGTTCATTATTTGATTTCTTTTATTTTAAGTTAGTTTATAAATATAACTTTGGATTTTATTTCTTGTTTGGATAATTAACATTAGTTTAATTTAGTAAATAGTTAATCATAAGTCCCTGTGGGTATGATATCTGGACTTTATTCCTATATTACTTGTATGGCTGCGTATACTTGCGTGTGCTTTTGGGAGCAATAAGTTTTTATTGTTGTTGTCGGGGACTTAGAAATTAACTGTTTATCTAGATTAGACTTTTCTTTTGTCTATTCAAGTTATTTTATTTTATTTTTATTTTTAATTTAATATTTTGGTTATCTTTCTTGACATGGAATCTTGAAATAAAAATTGGTCGAATATTCGTTGTTGTTCCTATTTTGGTGATTCTTGTCTGATTTGTGGACCCACCGCGGAAACCTTTGTCATAATATTCCCCCTATCCAATCCTTTGAGTGGAATGTTTGTAGTATATGTGGTGGTCAAGATGGCCATTGGAATGGTTGTCCTAAGTCTTATTCCCAATCCCCGAATTCTCTTGTTGTTTGTAATGTTGACGCGTAATGAAGTGGAGGATGCCGAAAGTCTTGCTCGGGTTACATATTTTACAACACATTTAAGAGAGACCGAAGAACTAGGGAAGCCATAGAGAGGATTCGTGCCAAACTACAGAGATGCGGGCCGATGCGAAACTTGTAATGATATGCAAGTTCCAATACCTAATGACGAACCTCGAAACATAAGAAGAGTGACTTCGACTCGCAAAGAGATAACTTTGAAGAATGATGGTGAGTCAACCTTGGCTAACGGAACAAGCTCGACAAATGAAATTTCATGGGTTTCTCGTATGGACTTATAAACATGGCGACACAGCGATGTCAAAAATAATCGGCGAGATAGACCAATTTAGAGATATCCATGGGGCGACGCCTAATGTTATCTTGGTCCTAAAGAAATTTCAACCATTCGATATCTTTATTGATGATGCCGAGGTTTACATTAGTGAGGATGTCAAAAATAATTATGTTTGGTCCTCATTCTAAACATTTTTCGACAACATGGAAATCGAGCCCTCCACGCCGATGAAGAAGTGTATAAATGAGGAACAAGAGCCTTACAACTTGAAATTTGCCACACCAAAAAGACAAAACGATATCCATCACTTAAGGTCTAAGAAGTACAAAATGCAGCACCTATTGCTTGGAACCTTTATTTTCACACCACCGGCCCAGAAGCGTGATAGAAAATTTGATGCAAAATTGGGGGTACAATTCATAAGTTCTAGGTGAAGGAAAAATTTGATTCACGTCGTGCCGCGACGTTAACTAAGGCGATTATTGGGAGGCAACCCAATGTGTAATAGTTTTAGATTTTTATTTTTATAGTGTTACGTTTTATTTTGTTCTTATTTTGCAGATTAGGGGAAGTCTGAGTACCTGAAGTTGAAAGTTGAGGAGCATGTTTGGAATGAAGTGGAAGATCATACCGATCCAATGTTGAGGATTATCTTTGCTAGTTAGGCCCTAGAGGGTCTCAGGGAGTATTTCTTACCCTTACTTTAATTTTTTCTCCATTATGTATGCATTGAGGACAATACATATTTTTAAGTGTGGCATGGGTTACTTCCGATACTTTTAGGTCAAGGATGATTATGCCATAGGATTTATTTTTTAAAGTTCTTAGCCTTATATATATTAAAAACAAAAAAAAACAGATAACAAAAAAAAAAAAATTCACAAAAAGATTTTACTTTGTTCTTCTTTTATTTTTTTATAGCTTCTTTTTTCCCTCATTAGGGGCATAGATCATCCACCCCTTCAGTTTTCTTGTGGCCTCGATTTTTCCCGAGGGCGGCCTTTGAACTGGGTAGTTTTGTGTTTTTAGGATTAATTTTTTTTTTTAGGAGTAGTAAAGGAGAGAGAAGAAAGATCCTTTTGATTTGTTTGATACTAGCATATTTGGGCCTAAGCTTGAGTAATACTTTCCTG
The DNA here is from genome assembly GCF_029784015.1 of Lycium ferocissimum. Classification (NCBI taxonomy): domain Eukaryota; kingdom Viridiplantae; phylum Streptophyta; class Magnoliopsida; order Solanales; family Solanaceae; genus Lycium; species Lycium ferocissimum. Next base: position 5,538,307 of record NC_081347.1, read on the forward strand.
TGAGTGCTTAAGTAATGAAAAAAATAGTGGACTTTCTGACATCTACACTCAAGGTTGTGACTCTCTATATAGCTTGTTCTTATTTTTATAGTTCGTCATGACGCTATCTATCCTAGAGTAGAATTGATCCATCTTGATTGATACTTGTGTCATGTGTAGTGAAGATTTTGTATATTTATTCCATGTTTTGCGTCTTAAACTAGAACTTGCCCTGCATGTTATTGAAGTGAAATAAAAAGTATTGCTCTGTTTCGGAGATGATTATAGGTTTTCTTTGATATGTCTCGTGTATTTTAGCCTTGTCAGATATTGTACCCTTTGGTTAGCCCTTTGAGCCTGTAGCCTTTCGTTGTTAGCCGTATTTTGCCTTGATCATTTTATTGAATCCCTAGTTTTTGCACCAGCTTCCTTGCCAATGTAGCATAGGCGTGATATAATTGTTAAATCTAAAGAAAATGGATGGTCAAGTGAAAAATGGTGACCAATGATAGCTGCAAAGTGATGAAAAGGCCCTCTTAGAAAGAATGTGACATGAAAAAAAAAATGAAAAAAAAATAATTTGTGCTTGAAAAAAAAATTCAAAACGTTCTTGATATAAGGGAAATACTTGTGAAATAATTCATGAAGAGAGGGCAGAAAAATAAAGTGAAGAAGATGAAAATTATGGGTGATGAAGTCTAAAAGTGCAAGTGCTTAGGGAAGTGTAAGTCACTATTATATAGTTTTCCCATCCCCTAGCCAACAATACAACCCGTTAAAGTCCTATTTGGTTCTATTCGAGCAAGCTTAATTAGTGGAAATGTACATAATGGGCAAGCCTATGCATCAACAAGCTTGAAATAAAATAGGTATAACAATTGGAAGACTCAACTGGATTGTTAGTGGTCAAAATTCTAGAACTAAATAGTTTAGCTCTACATAGATATGGAGATAAAATAACAAATCATCCGAATACAAAAACGTTCAAACTAGTACTACAGAGAAGAGAAGGTAAAATCTTGTAACTACGGCCTCCACGACGGATCCAAGCTCTCTCTAGATCCAAAGTTCTAAACTTTGGATTTCAAATTATCCAAAGTTGTGTAAAAATTATGGCTTATGAAATATTTATAGGTATAGAAAAAAAGCCGGACAAAATAATTGAGTCAAAAAAGAATTGGGAGAGTTTTTTCGGTCCGAAATTTGTTCAGTGCGTAACTTCCCGCATTCACTTTTGCGGTGAAGAAAAAATTGTTGCTTCTTTCTCTTCGTTAATTGCCAACATTGCACCATCAATAGATAATGGTTAGGCAATCATGATGTCTGCCACTTGTCTCCATTCTTTTTCTCCTTTTAATTTTTAAATTCACGTCCTTGTCCTCTTTTACTTTTCTCTTCCACTTTTTATTCAATTTTGCTTCAAATTTTTTTATCTTCATACTGCTTTATTCTTACATAGTAAAAATATAATATTAAGCACAATCCATTATAATTAATACTCAAAAGACGATTAAAAAGTACTAGAATGTGAGGCAAACAATGAGTAAATATATATATTTTAGGCCGAACATCAATTACAAAAAAGTGGTTAAATTTTACGCTGCTTCATATTAGCTCCTAAAGCATCAATTGCAAGCATCAATTGCTTTGAAATCAGATATACTTTGAAAGATATGGAGTAAAATTTTCTATATTATTCTGATATAAATATGTTGTTCTAATTGAGTATTCGGAAATATATTGAAGACCTAGAAGATTCTTTCAGATTTATTTTTTGTTGCTTATTCTTATGATAAGTTGATTATACTAGCTAATGTTGAGATAAATTTCCTAAATTCTGAAAAATATAAAAGGTGGATATAGGCCCGTTCACCTATGATGTAGTGTCTTAAACAGATGCATCTATAAGACGGTCATATGTGTGTTTATTGTCAACCCGCAATTTGACATTTACGAAGTTGCTTGCTCAAAATAATTGAGTTGCGAGCACAATTTTCAGATTATGTACTCAAGCCAATTTATCTTGATAATCTTTGGTTTATATCCAAGTTGGTTTGGAGTTGAATGCCTCCCATATATAGCTAAACCAATGCTTGAGAGAATAAAGCTACGAGTCTTTGGTCTGAGATATGATGTATTGCATAAAACAATACTTGTATGATTCAGACTAATAAATTATGATAATTGATAAATTCTCGTATCAGAATTGGTTCAGGATCAAGAACCACATATTTCCATCTAATAGCTTTTGATGTGCGGAATACGATTAATGGATCTACCACGATGCACACATATTGATTCCCTAAAGAAGATCGGGATATATGTTATTGTTTCTAGCATAAGAGGGAGAGAATAAGCAGCTAAGAAATATTTTGTGAATTATCACCAGTATGATCCTCATTCAAAAGATAATTCAAGCCAAATGTTGGAAGCATTTGCTGACCAACTAATCTCGAAATTCAGCTGCAAAATGCTCCTATTGAATGTTCTTGAAGGACAAAGTGTACAACATGCATGAACCATGGTTGACGAATCAGTTCCATATGTAATAATTCTTGAAAAAAGAGGGGAGCAAGTGATTGAAATGATCATAATAAGGAGGAAATATGCTCTTGAAGAGCCTACGACATAATACTTTATGAAACCTTATGAGAGGTTCAGGTACCTGAAAACAATGAGGTGATAAGATCTCAGTAAGTTATGTCGAATTGCGAACCGATACAAAATGATATCTCATCGATGATATCTTCAATACAATATAGCACACAATGTTGTATAAGAATGTGAGGATATGAATTCTACGTCTCTTAAAGCATGCTGACGTAGAAATAATTACCAAGTAAAATGATGCATCTTAGTAAGGGTAAAGCTTGTCGGACCTGCAGTCCAAACATCAAAAAATGTCACACCATTTATACTGATGGATGTTCTCACATCCTATATGGCTTACTTGACAAAATTTAAATGAGAAACTTGCAAAATTAGATTGATCCTGAAGTATCATATATTTGTGCAAATGATGCATTTATTTATCTTAATTTCTTTCCAACAAAGAGATATTGAATAAGATCAGCTGCATATTGCAAATGCATAGTATAATTTCTCTCCTGACATATTGAAATAAGATAAATTGCTTATTGCAAATGAAAGCTTTCATATAAATGTGTTTATCTTAACAGATATTGTCATGTTTTTTGAATATATAGGACATTCATCTGATTGACATAAGTGTTCGATCCAGATGTGTTATCTATTTCCATGAGGGGTTACTGATCTACCTTTTTTTTCTTTACATGATAGTCAAATCATAGAAAGAAATGGAGCGCCGATGATTAACCATTTCGTCAAATGATAATTTGACAGATTTGAATTTAGGGATGGACATGGTATGGTATTTGAAACTTCGGTATGGTAATTTCGATTTTCGGTTTCTAAAAATACTATACCATTACCGTACCAAATTAATGCGGTATGGTTCGGTATTTTATGGTACGGTAAATAGGTACCATAGTTTGTCCGACTTCGACTTACATATACTCATATCGTGGAGAATTATGACTTCCGCTACTCAAGAAATGTCTCAATTATTATGTACTAAACACCTTACACACGTAAAAATATTCAAAAGAAAGTACAAGCAATCCCCTTCGTAAATCAATTACACAAAAAAGACATTTAAATCAAGATAGAGTAGTCAAAGTTCCAACATTTAAACAATTAGTTTTCTAATAATACTAGTAGAATGACCCTCCTAAACATCATAAATTTTCACCAATTGTCCTTTTTGGGACAGTTGTTTAGTAAATGACCCTTTTTTTTATTTTTTCTTGCATTTTATGGATCTTTTAGATCATGGTCTAAAGATTCATTTTCAGCAAACTGAAAAATCTTATAAGAAAAAGTTAGACCACGGTTTAAAATTTTGTAAAATCTTTTCAAACGTTAGAACGATCTAATGTTTTATCTATAAAGTTGAAAAATATATGAGTAAACATCGGACAAGAGTCTAACATTTTCCTGGATTAATTTTCAAAGGGTTATATTTGCACAACTTTTAAACATAGAGATAATATCAAAATAGTGACCTAAAAAGGGGACATTTATGTAAATCAAACCCCAAACACACCCCAAACACTCAATTTTTTTTAATTGAAAAGTGGAAGTATAACCTAACATTTATTAGAACTAGTTGCAAGACTACAACAACATACCCAAAGTGAATCATGAACGTAGAAATCGGGGAGGTAGGTAGAATGCTTTAACCCCACCTTGAAGGGAGGTCATTTTAAGACGCCGGCTCAAGAAAAAGCATAAGAAAGGTCGGATACGAACAAACAAATCCAAAGCGATTATGAAAATGAAAACAATGAAAGTAAATAAGCCATTATAAACCAACGAGATACTCGCAGAAATCAAGAGACAAGAAACTATAGAAAATATAACTAGTTGCAAGACTATACATGATTATTAGGGTGAAATTCACAAATAGCCACTTTTCGGCCAATGTATTTTACTTGTGGAGTTTGAAACTCCATAACAATAGCTTTTTTTAAAGACAAGGTCAAAAAGTGGCCGATGTAAGAATGCTATTTTATAGATTATTATGTACCATAATTTATGGTTTAATTTCCTTGACTGTTTATTACACTATAGGCAATGAAGTTATATGCTACGAGAGCCCAGGGACTTCAATGGGAATATGTCACATTGTTTTCTCCCTATTTCGTCAATTGGGTAGAGAAACTGTTTATGCACCAAATTGGCGTCAAAATTTCATTACAAAAGTCGATCTCTAATTAAAAGCTTCTTGTTGCAAAAATAAAGCTTTAGTTTCAAGAAATAAAATCTTATTGTGATGCTGCTTGAATATATTTATTAGCGTGATTCATATTTCAGGCTAGTGGGTAAACTCACGAAACAACTGTTTTTTAGCTTTTGTAGTTGGAAAAATAGAGCTTCAAATTAATTATTCTGTAGAAATAGCATCCAAGGGCCATTTTTTGCTATGTTTTTAAAAAACATAACTACTACCCTAGAATTGAAGTTTCACAGTAAAACTCCAGATCAAGCTATTACAAAAGATACGGTCAAAAATTGGCTATTGACTCTATTTTAACAGTGTAATTTGTTTTGAAACTCTTGGATAATGATTATTTTTTAATTACTAGGGTTGAAAATTAGGTTTCTTGTAGAATTTAAAACTCCAAAATAATAATTATTTTTCAATTACAAGGTCGAAAAGTGATCGGTGAATGCTATTTTTAAATTGCAATTAGCCATCAAACCATCCATTTAAAGTTAGCCACAATATCAATTTCCACACAAAAGCACCGGAAGTTTCATTTTTTTTTTTTTTTTTGCGGATTACCCTTCATTTGGGGTGGCTTTAATTTTTGCCCTTCAAATTGGTGGTCTTTAAGTTTTGCCCATCACTAATACACTAGGGGTTGTGAGTCAACCCAAATGACTAGGTAAAATATATAAAAAAATCGCAAGACAAGTTGGGAAATTTCGCTTAAGGCAAAATTATACCCATGCAAATTATGCTCATACGTAAATTTGCAATCATGCAAGCGTTTAATTTGGGTGTTAATGTAATTTGCATGGGATAGTAATTCCCCGCCTTAAGGCTAAAGAATTTGCATGGCCACTAAGGGAAAAAGTTAAAGACCACCATTTTGAGGGATAAAAATTAAAAACCACCCTAGCGAAGGAAAACCCCGCAAATTGCCCAAGTTTTATCACCAATTTTAGGGCAATGTCCCAAGATCCAAAATCCTATTACTATCGAAGTGGGGCAATTTGCACGATTGCCCTTTGTTGAGGGTGGTCTTTAGTTTTTGCCCCACAAATTACCGGCCTTTAATTTTAGTCCTTCACTAAAAAATATATTTCCGGTTTCGAACTCCGCTTAGTCATAAAAAAATAAAAAAAAATAAAAATTGCTGCTAGGCAAGACTTTGCAAAAAAGTTCATTTTTATATACGACTATTTTTAACGCATAACTAAAGTACGGTGGAGATGGCAGAATCTTTGTCTTATAAGGCAAACCTTTATTATGTCTAAGAAAAGTTCCGCCTAAAGGTTTGCTTTATAAGACAAAGTCTATGCCTTAAGGAAAAGTTCTACCAGTATGCGGTAGACTTTTAGTTATGCCTTAACGCAAAATATAGCATAAGCGGTAACTTTTGGCAAAAAAGCCTTGCCTTGGGATTTTTTTTTTTTTTTTTTTTTACCGAGCGGGGGTTCCAACCTTAACCAAAGTTATTTTCGCTACCTTTTCAAGAGAAGAAAACTTAAAGACCAAAGAATTTGAGAGGCAAAATTTAAAACTACCCCAAAAGAAGGACACTTCGCGAAAAAAAAAAAAAAAAGGAAAATTATGTGTTATAGCTACTTTTAGTACATAATTAGTGATATTAACTACCTTTTATTTTAATTACTAATAATAACTAAATATTTTTTGAATTTAACTAATATAGTTCAAAAGAACTTTCGATTATCGGGGTGCACAAATACACCTAAAATTTAGCATCCTAATCCCATATCCCCCTTTTAATGATAACAATATTAATCACTTAATATACATTACCATTCTCTCTCTTTTTCATAAATTTTTGACTTTCTATTCTCACTCACTAACCATTTCGGCATTTTTCATTTCTCAAATCCCTTAAAAATTCTCTCTCTCTTCTATCAACCACCACCACCACGTGGTGGCCGCCCCTCTCTCAATTTTTTTTTGGTTTCCATGATTTCAAGCTTTATGGACAAATTAAACATAAGAAGGCAATTAACCTTTCCATTTTCTTTTTTATGTGAATGATGTTCTAACTAGAATGATCATTCATTATGGTTGTGGGCTTATCTCCCATTGTGGGCAAGTTGTAGCTGTAAATGCCAAGACTTTGGGTCGTGGACCAAAGTGCCCATAAATTTAGACCGAGTTACATTTGATACGTAGGTTAGGTTTTTTGGTGGTCTAGGATTTTTTAGGGTTTTGAGAAGATGAAAAATATATGTATTTGTGTATGTTCTATGATATAGCTACCAATTATTGTGGTTGGTGGTGTATTTATGTAAGTTTTTCTATATTTTTGTATATTTTGTTCAAATTAATTCCATCAGTTCATCTAGTTTCAAATACATGAGTGACGAAAATACATTGTAAGTTTTCTATATATTTGTGTATTTTGTTCAAATTAATCCATCAAATACATGTGTGTGATGCAAATTGTTACTCACACAAATACATGAGATTTAATATAAAAATACATGGGGTTTGATTGGTAACTTCAAATACATTGGTTATGCTATCAAATATATGTGTAAATCAAAATGAAATCAATATTGAAAACTTCAAATACATTACCGCTAAAATACATCGGTGATGCAAATTGTTACTCACACAAATACATGAGATTTAATATAAAATACATGGGGTTTGATTGAAAACTTCAAATACATTAGTTATGCTATCAAATACATGGGTAAATCAAGAACAAAATCAATATTGAAAACTTCAAATATATTGGGTGTTGAATGTTTTCAAATTTTGAATTTTTGATTTTTTATGTTTGAATGTTGAAGATTGGATGGAGGAATGGAAAATGGTTATGGAAAGGTAATCTAACATCTGATTTTGTGGAAGGGTATGGTAAAAAATA